>NW_015662001.1:86267-87681 GCF_001515625.1 Sinocyclocheilus rhinocerous | reverse complement strand
TATCTCTAATAGTATCGATCTTAGAAGTAAAGTAGTTCATAAAGTCATTACTGCTGTGCTGTTGGGAAATGTCAACACCTGTTGATGCTTTATTTTTCATTAGTTTAGCCACTGTATTGAATAAATGCCTGTGGTTGTATTTGTTCTCTTCTAAGAGAGACAAAAAGTAAGTAGATCTAGCAGTTTTTACAGCTTTTCTATAAGTAGAAGTACTTTCCCGCCAGTACTTTCCATTTTCCGGGCTGCTCTCTTTAAGGCGCGAGTGTGCTCGTTATACCACAGTGTTGGACTGTTTTCTTTAAACTTTCTTCAAGAGTAAAGAGCAACTGCATCTAAAGTGCTAGAAAAGAGAGAGTCAATAGTTTCTGTTACACCATCAAGTTTTTCTGAGCTATTGGATATGCTGAGGAATTGAGGCAAGTAAGGAAGATTATTTACAAAGCAGTCTTTGTGGTAGAAGTGATACTTCTACCATATTTGTAACAAGAAGTTGAATTTGCAGCTTTAGCTATATGGAGTATACACGAGACTAGATAATGATCCAAGATATCATCACTCTGCTGCAGAATATCAATGCCATTAACATCAATTCCATGTGACAGAATTAAATCTAAAATATGATTATGACAATGAGTAGGCTCTGACACATGTTGTCTAGCCCCAATGGAGTTCAGAATGTCTATAAATGCTGATCCCAATGCATCTTTCTTTTTCATTATCAACATGGATATTAAAATCACCAACAATTAAGACTTTATCTGCAGCCAGAACTAACTCAGATAGAAAATCAGCAAATTCTTTTATAAAGTCTGTATGGTGCCCTGGTGGCCTTTATACAATAGCCAGTACAAACGTCACAGGGGATTTATCATTAACACTTGTTTCTCTGGATAGTGTTATTTAAAGCACCATTACTTCAAACAAATTATACTTGATACCAGAGCTCTGAGAAATACTGAAAATATTACTATAAATTGTAGCAACACCTCCCCCTTTACCTTTTCTCATGTTTATAACAGTAATCTTGGGGGGTGGACTTTTAAAATAATGTAATCTGGTTTTAGCCAGGTGTATGTCAAACAGAGCACATCTAAGTTATGATCTGTGACCATTTCATGTACAAAAAGCACTTTTGTAGAAAGGGATCTTAATATTCATTAAGCCAAGCTTTATCAAATGTTTATCTGTATTATATCTGTTTTTTATTTGTTGAACATCAATTAAATTGTTACCCTTAAATTGTTTTGGATGGTTTTTGTATTTGCTAGTTTGGGGAACAGACACAGTCTCTATTGTATGATATCTAGGTGAAAGAGTCTCTATGTGCTGGGAATTAACTGACTTCTATGACATGAGGCGGCTAGCAGACGGTCGGTTTAGCTAGTCTGTCTGCTTCCTGACCTGGGCCCCAGTT
>NW_015662001.1:82121-86067 GCF_001515625.1 Sinocyclocheilus rhinocerous | reverse complement strand
GCCATATTTCTAGAGGGAAGAGCGGCACCACCCTGGAGGGATGAAGACCATCTCTTTTCCACAGGTCAGGTCTGCCCCAAAAACTCGTCCAATTGTCTATGAAACCTATGTTATTCTGCAGGCACCACTTAGACATCCAGCCATTGATTGACAACAGTCTGCTATGTATCTCGTCATCACGGTAAGCAGGGAGGGGACCAGAGCATATTATAGTGTCTGACATCGAACTTGAAATTCATACACCTCTTTAACTTTATTTTTAGTGATGTCCGACTGGTGAAGTCGGACATCGTTAATGCCGACGTGAATAACAATCTTACTGAATTTACGTTTAGCATTAGCCAGCACTTTTAAATTTGCCAAGATGTCAGGCGCTCTGGCTCCCGGTAGACATTGGACTATGGTGGCTGGTGCCTTTATTTTCACGTTCCGTACAATAGAATCACCAATAACTAGGGCTCTTTCAACAGGTTTCTCAGTGTGGAGTCACTGAGTGGGGAGAACCTGTTTAGTGTTTTAATCGGAATGGAAGAGCGCTGTTTTGTCCCACAACTATACCGCCTCACAGTCGCCCTGCTGCGGGGGATCTGCAACCGGAATCAAAGAATATGCGGGACTCGCTAAGCTAGTCGCATCCAAAGCCGTTGTAATTAAACCATAGTAACCACAAATTTACCTTTGTCTGAGACTCCATGAAATATACTTTAACATCAAAACCATAAAATGTAATATACTTTTACTATAATAACCATGGTTCATTTTCATAATAGGTAAACACGGGTCACAAGTTAACACGGGCACATTTCCTCGATTCGGCCAGCTGCGTAATGTAACGCAGAGAATAAAATCCTAACTTTATTCCAAAAATCTGTGGCTGAACTAGAGAAGTCAGACAGCTCAGTGCGTACGTTACTGTCGTCACACATAGCACCTCTTTTTAGCGTGCTTTCGAAACCCGTGCCAAGCAGACATTTTTATTTATTTTCCGTACTTCAGCCATTACGGGCGTTCATACCAATAATTTGTAATCTTTACAAGAATACCAAAACCATGTAATGAGCAAGTCTGCGTTTATTAGACAGCTTAATATCACGTCAGTTTGTGCTTTCAGAATCGGTGAATCTGCTGCGGGCGTTCTATCACATCTGGAGCGGAGGACCTGAAACCGGAAGAAGGTCACCAGTTAAACCGTAACACCGTATCTAAGGCCCTCACATTCTAACTATCCTCAATTAAAGTTTGGATGCGTGTATCTAGTTCTTAGATCTTCTCTGTCAGCCAAACTATTTCCCTGCATTTATCACGTGAATACCTCGCCGCTGACAGAGAAAGCTACACTATACATGTGGCAAGCAGTGCAAGTGACAGTAACAGGATAAGCCATTACTCACCATGATTGTTGAATGATTCCGACTTAACCACAGTTGTTTGATGAACTTGTGAAAAACGGAGCGAGAGAGAAAAGGAAACTGTAGGCGCGAATGACAAGCTAACAGAATGCTAACGTGATGTACTCAAGGTTTAGATTGAAAAGCGAACTATATCAAATTAGTATGTTAGATAATATCAGAAGTATGGTGATAATTAAGTTATATTTTAGCAGTTTAAACAAAAGAAAGTGATAGTAAGATAAAGATTCCAACAGAAAAACAAAGCTACACGGAGCTACAATCGCAAAACACTTAAATCTCATAGATGACACTAGTTATACACTTTATGTTAGACTTGTTAAAAAGTCACATTTTGGATGGCCTAAGGGTGAGTAAATTAGCCATTGAGTGACGACAGTCTGCTATGTATCTCGTCACCACGGTAAGCAGGGAGGGGACCAGAGCATATTATAGTGTCTGACATCGAACTTGAAATTCATACACCTCTTTAACTTTATTTTTAGTGATGTCCGACTGGTGAAGTCGGACATCGTTAATGCCGACGTGAATAACAATCTTACTGAATTTACGTTTAGCATTAGCCAGCACTTTTAAATTTGCCAAGATGTCAGGCGCTCTGGCTCCCGGTAGACATTGGACTATGGTGGCTGGTGCCTTTATTTTCACGTTCCGTACAATAGAATCACCAATAACTAGGGCTCTTTCAACAGGTTTCTCAGTGTGGAGTCACTGAGTGGGGAGAACCTGTTTAGTGTTTTAATCGGAATGGAAGAGCGCTGTTTTGTCCCACAACTATACCGCCTCACAGTCGCCCTGCTGCGGGGGATCTGCAACCGGAATCAAAGAATATGCGGGACTCGCTAAGCTAGTCGCATCCAAAGCCGTTGTAATTAAACCATAGTAACCACAAATTTACCTTTGTCTGAGACTCCATGAAATATACTTTAACATCAAAACCATAAAATGTAATATACTTTTACTATAATAACCATGGTTCATTTTCATAATAGGTAAACACGGGTCACAAGTTAACACGGGCACATTTCCTCGATTCGGCCAGCTGCGTAATGTAACGCAGAGAATAAAATCCTAACTTTATTCCAAAAATCTGTGGCTGAACTAGAGAAGTCAGACAGCTCAGTGCGTACGTTACTGTCGTCACACATAGCACCTCTTTTTAGCGTGCTTTCGAAACCCGTGCCAAGCAGACATTTTTATTTATTTTCCGTACTTCAGCCATTACGGGCGTTAATTTGTAATATTTGTAATCTTTACAAGAATACCAAAACCATGTAATGAGCAAGTCTGCGTTTATTAGACTCACGTCAGTATCGGTGAATCTGCTGCGGGCGTTCTATCACATCTGGAGCGGAGGACCTGAAACCGGAAGAAGGTCACCAGTTAAACCGTAACACCGTATCTAAGGCCCTCACATTCTAACTATCCTCAATTAAAGTTTGGATGCGTGTATCTAGTTCTTAGATCTTCTCTGTCAGCCAAACTATTTCCCTGCATTTATCACGTGAATACCTCGCCGCTGACAGAGAAAGCTACACTATACATGTGGCAAGCAGTGCAAGTGACAGTAACAGGATAAGCCATTACTCACCATGATTGTTGAATGATTCCGACTTAACCACAGTTGTTTGATGAACTTGTGAAAAACGGAGCGAGAGAGAAAAGGAAACTGTAGGCGCGAATGACAAGCTAACAGAATGCTAACGTGATGTACTCAAGGTTTAGATTGAAAAGCGAACTATATCAAATTATTATGTTAGATAATATCAGAAGTATGGTGATAATTAAGTTATATTTTAGCAGTTTAAACAAAAGAAAGTGATAGTAAGATAAAGATTCCAACAGAAAAACAAAGCTACACGGAGCTACAATCGCAAAACACTTAAATCTCATAGATGACACTAGTTATACACTTTATGTTAGACTTGTTAAAAAGTCACATTTTGGATGGCCTAAGGGTGAGTAAATTAACAGCAAATTTTCATTTTTGGGTGAAATATACCTTTGAAATTTAACTTCAAACACTGCCATTTTTAATGACCTTTTTGATAACTGATTGTTTAATGCAATACTGTGTTTTAAAGGGGTCATATGATGCGATTTAAATTTTTCCTTTCTCTTTGGAGTGTTACAAGCTCTTGGTGCATAAAGAAGATCTGTAAAGTTGCAAAGACTAAAGTCTCAAATCAATAGAGATATTCTTTATAAAAGTTAAGAGTCAGCCACACCTACCTAAAACGGCTCGTTCTAACACGCCCCAACATACCTACGTCGCTCTGTGGGAAGATTTGCATAACGCCACCCAAATGTTCACGCAAAGAAAGAAGGCGTAACTTATTCTCGCTGTATTATTGTTGCTGCCGCCGCCGCCATGTTGTGGAGATGCTGTGTGTTTCGTTATGAAAGCGAAACTACTTTGTTTAGTCTTCCAAAAGAGGACGATATCTGCTTCGTCATGCCTGGAGCTGATCCGTGCTGATCGCTGAGGAAATACACGGATCGGCTTTCACCGTGGACGAAGAGGAGTCCAGCCCGGG
>NW_015662001.1:70783-81802 GCF_001515625.1 Sinocyclocheilus rhinocerous | reverse complement strand
GCACTGGATAGCTGGTCAATCACAGCACACCTCGCTTTTTCAGACCGATGAGCTTTGTAAAAATCGACGCGTTTCAGAAAGGCGGGGCATAGAGGAGAAACAATAATGTACAGTATGTGGAAAATGTGTTTTTTTAACCTTAAACCGCATAAACACATTTCATTACACCAAATACACAAAATACTGTTCTTTTTAGCAGCATCATTATGACCCCTTTAAATTCCACAGGCTTATTCCAATCTGGATATTCTCAATAGTACACTCAAAATTGGGAAGATCGTGATTGTGTGTTATAAGATCATGATATGATATTTTGGGAAGTTTGCCCACCCCTAACCAATCTCATTGCATAGGAAATATTATTAATGCCCCTTCGCTATTGCATGTGAGTAAGTCTTTTGAAAACATCCATTTCAAACAGTTACTTACAGACAAAACATTATGAAATTGTTTAATCATGGTTTGCAATGCAGCTGCTATCGGCTCGAATACATTTACATTTATTCATTTAGCAGGTGCTTTTATCCACTTACAATTGAGTAATACAACAAGCAATTCATCATAAAGAGGCAAATAAACACAGGAAGTGCTCATAATATAAAGTTTCAGACATTGTTCCGATTAGTACAAGCTAGAACAGGAAGGGAATAAGCAAAAGTGAAAGCACATTTTTTTTGGATGCAATCAAATGTTGACGGTAGAGATTAATTTTAGAATATTTTCAGGGATTCAGCATTCTGGATGGGGGTGGGAAGATCATTCCACCAGTAAGGAACGTTGAATGAAAATGTTCTGGAAAGTGATTTTGTGGCTCTCTGTGATGGTACCATGAGGTGTCGCTCGCTTACCAACCTCAGGCTTCTTGCAGGGATGTAGACTTATAAGAATTAGTGGAAGTAGGAGGGTGTAGAGCCCATGGCTGTTCTGTATGCAAGCATCAGTGTCTTGAATTTGATGCAAGCCACAACCGGTGGCCAGTGTAGAGAGATAAGAAGAGGTGTGACTTGGGCCCTTTTGGGCTCTTTGAAGACCAGGCATGCTGCTGCATTCTGAATCATTTGTAAAGGTTTGATTGCACATGATGGAAGTCCAGCCAGAAGAGCACTGCAGTAGCCCAGCCTAGAAATGACAAGGGCCTGGACAAGAAGTTGTGTAACCTGCTCAGTTTGGCAGGGGCTGATCTTGATGGTATGCAATACAAACCTGCGTGATCGAGCTGTCTTTGAAATGTGGTCCTTAAAGTTCAGCTGGTCATCAAAGATTACTCTGAGATTTCTGACCGAACTCGATGGGGTAATTGTTGATGAACCTAGCTGGATGGTGAAATTGTGCTGTAGATTCAAAGTGGCAGGGAAGACGAGAAGCTCAGTCTTTGCCAGGTTGAGCTGCAGGTGATGTTCTTTCATCCAGAGATGTCCGCCAGGCAGCCTGAGATTTGTGCAGCTACCATTGAATCATCTGGTTGAAATTTAAGATAGAGCTGTGTAGTGTTGTCACGGTAACAAAATTTCAGTATTCGGTACCAATACCAGTGAAAATCCACGGTTCTCGGTACCAATTTCGGTACCAAAGCAAAACACAGTATACGCTAACGGCGATGTTTATTTCAATTCGAAATTCAAATTAAAATATGGGATAATATTCATAACAGAAGCTCTAAATATTAAAAATGTAAATTAAAAATTCCACCTCTTGAGGTTGCCACTGCTTTTAAGAAGAGGTTGCCAGGTTTTCACAACAAAACCCGCCCAATCGCGTTTCGAGGGGGTCCCCCGTTAAAAATCGCGTTCCGAGGATAAAATACGCATGTTTTGGCGGGGTTCCCCTGGTAAAATTCGCATTCCAGGGGCTAAATATCATGTTAATGGGGTCGTTTTTCAACCCCTGTGACCAGTTGGTGTTTTGGATTCCTCCCCTCACCAGGCAACCCTGAAAGACCTACCTGTAAGATAAGATTTAAACCAGTGAAATGGAGTTCCTGTGATCCCCAGTGATGAGAGAGTGGACAGAAGAATCTGATGATTCACTGTGTCAAAAGTGGCAGACAGATCCAGCAGAATGAGAACTGATGTTTTGGAATCAGCTTTCGTAATCCACAGGGCTTTAGTGACCGACAGTAATGTAGTCTCAGTTGAATGGCTGCTTTTGAAACCTGATTGGTTAACATCATAGACTGTATAAAAACATGGACGTAGTGTCCGTGACGTAACCCATAGACTTTCGACGAGCGTTTTGAAGCCTAAAGTAGGAGGAGCCAGCCGTCGCCATCTTGGCTCTCACCGCGTGTCACTCCCGGATAATCGAAAATGGGCAAAGAGCTCTACGGTGGTGACAGCAGTGGCAATCCACCTGTCACTCAAGTGGCCACGCCCTTAATTATGCAGAACTTTAAGGCTTAATATAATTTAAACGGATGAGTTATAAAAAAAATTCACCCCCCTCACAGTTGTCATGAAGGGCAAAATTAGCTATATAGACCAAAATCATTTTTTGAACCAGGCTGTAAACATGTTTTTTTCTGCTGTAAAGTAGGGCATTTTAACATGGGGAGTCTATGGGATTGACTCCCTTTTGCAGCCAGCCTCTAGCAGCCAATTGACAAATTACAGTTTAAGTAACTTCCGTGTTGGCTTCAAGAGAGAGAGCGGGAGGTTGCCGCTCGGTTAACATCCAGCTGGTTATTCTGTGAAAGGAAAGATGCTACTTGGTTAGGGTGTAAGAAGGTGTAAGAGGTGTAGCAAATTACTCCTCGAAAGGGAAATATATATAAATAATTACAATTAATTATAATTAACATTATAATTCAGTATAATTTCATATCAAATCTAAGAAACTATATTTTCGTGGCCACAGAAAATAACGTTCTTACAGTACCAGTGCATTAGAGCATGTTGCTATAAATCATCGTAAAAGGGACACTTTTCACAAACGGCAACAGAACCAGAAACTCATGTAATCTGTGCACAAAAGTTTATTAACTAAACACTAATACATAACTAATCTAACAAACAAACATACAATCACTCATAAGTGATAAGGGGAAGTTGTGGATGAATTAAACCGTTCGAGAAACCAGAGAATGCAGTTATGGAAAATGAGTCAGTTAACCACCTGAGTGAAACCATCAGCACCGTTTTATAAGGGGTCTACAGTTTATACTAAACCTCTGTTTCGTTTAGTTAAATGTACAATACTTGCATTGCCTTGACCGTTGAACGAGCGTCCGGATGCAGTCTCGGATGCAAGTGTTGATGGTTTGGAGGTTCGGTGGTGTTGGAGTCACGATCAAGTTCTTCCGGGTTTGAAGAGTGATGAACTCCAAACAATGTTATTCTAAATCTGTGGTGGTCAGGAGAGTTTTCTCCCAGATGGAAAGTGATGAGAGAAGAGCGCAGAGCTAGAGAGACATCAGCCGAGATCCGAGGGCTGTAATGATTGGTGAATGGAAAGACAAGGCTGCAGCCTGGCACAAACTTATGGGTCCTTGGTGGACTTCTAGCTCAACATCCTCATCTTTCTCAGAATCTAAAAAAAACGCCCTGATCTGGTGATCAGTGATCTTTAAAGTGTGAGGGGGTCACACCCTCTGGATTTGAGTGAGCCAATGAGGAATGGTACCTTTGGAGGGAAATTTTACGATCCTTTGTCTCTAGCATGATTTAGATCATGAACATACGAATTCAAAGATAACATGGTATGGGTGAGGTTATATTAACTAGTGATCTATCATAACACATGCATAAAACAGTATACCATACAAAAACACTATACAAAACAGTAATGATACACACAATGTTCTGGGATGTGCATGATCATTTACAGAATGTTTTTGCTATGAATTCATGAAAGAAGTCATTTCCTATAACAGTATATGTCTGTTTTAGAGGGAATTAAGTAGGAAGGAGATTTTCTCTACAAACTTTAGGGTTGTAAAGTTTATCTGGTCTAGCTGAGGTTTCTTGGTTACCATGGTAACCAGGGGCCTGTGGGTCTTTCACAGACGTCTCGGCATCCAGTCTGGTTGTTGGGCGAGAGGGTCTGTTGGATTATTTGTTAAATATAATGAATAATTGTGTGTCTGATTTGTCCAGGCGCTACTGGGGACTGAGTGAAGAGGGCAGACTGTAGGAGGAATTTTATATAATTAGAGGGGACAGAATGAGCAGGAGATTTTTAGCACTGGATGTGGCTGGTCTGAGTTCATGTGTGTGGAGCTGAGAACTGTTTGCTGATTGTTTTTGTTTTGTCTGTGAAGAATTTAGCAAAATCATCGACTGTTAAAGAGGTCGTGGAGGGGGACAGAGCAGTGTATTTAATGTTTTGGGGTGATTGCGTGTGTCAGAAGCACTGTTAAACTTGTGGAAATATGAAGATTTGGCAGTATGGACTTCTACAGAGAAAGATGAAAGCAGAGACTGATACATACTCAGGTCAGATGGATCTTTTGATTTGCACCATTTTCTCTCTGCTGCCCTGAGTTTGGTCCGGTGTTCATGAAAAAGATCGGATAACCAGGGGTTTGAGTGGGTAGCACATTAGGGCTGTAATGATTAGTAGACCAAAGAAATTGGTGACAATTATTTATGTTGTTGAATAGTCGTCTGATCTCATATGACCTAAAGGGCCTGCAAAAACGCGGTTCAACCAGTGTGACGCTGTTGTGCAAGACTGTAATTCAGCTCTCCCGAATGCAATTCAAGAGAAAAAGACACACTGAGCTTATGAGAGTAGGAGTGTAAATGCAGCCGAACCAGACACTGCTGAGAGCGACGTTTAGATGAATATGTAAATATGTGGTGCACGATTTCCTCTCAATAATGAAATTAACACAGCAAAAATGACAGCTGTGAGAAAACAGCAGTTTAGAAAGTATCTGATCATAGCGATGTGGATAAATTTGCACCAGCTCTGCAATCGGCGCTCCAATCATAACACGTACAGTATTAAACATGATGACACTATAACAGGGCTGCCAACTGTCACGCATTCAGTGTGAGACTCACGCAATTGACATGCTCTCATGCCACACTTCCATTTTCTCACGCAGTGAAAAGCACCTTGACCCACCTATTACATTTGAAACTGTAATAATATGATATTGGCGAAACAGATTTGGTATTTGTGTTTGATCTCTTGAAAGCGTCAAAAGCTTCTATTTACAACGTGTTCAGCGTTGAGCAGTGTAACCAATCACAGACATATCTGTTGATTTCTTGAACGCCTCTGATTGGCCAATGCATTCAAGTTGGTCAGAATTCACTGCTCAAAATGTTGTTTTTTTTCTTCAGGCTCATGAATCCTTTCAATAGACACAAAGCAAATGTATTTATTGTGAGGTGTATAACGGAACTTTGTGAGATTGCGATGAACTGAAGTGAGTGACAGCTTTTTAGTGATTATAAGCACTAATTGCCAGCTTAGGCTGTTAGGGCTACATATTATCCATTCAGAATTTGAATAAAAGTTTTGTTTTTCGTGCTGCTAAGTGGACCAACGGCCTCATACCCTGTACATGCAGCAAAGTTTCGGGAGTGACATATAAATCCCTCATCCCTCATGTAAATTTGGGGATTCATTTTCAAAATTGCAATGATTAGCATAGCCTAATAATACTAGCAATTTGTAGGTAGATAGTGCATTATGCAATGTAAATGACTAACAGATTAATAGATAAATATTAGAATTTTGGTATCAAAATATTTTTGTAATGCAATTGCAATTATTTGTAGAATTAGTTCTCTCACTGTACATTGCTATTCTTCTTGTGGTGAAAAGTTATACGTTTTGCAGCACTGCAACAGTTATTTTACATAATTTGGTAAAAAAAAAAACACACATTAGTCATCATGACGTTAACTAGGCATGTCCAGATGTCAGACAAAACTCTGCTGAAATGAATGGGGAGCAGGTGTGTTAAATTTGGTGTTATCGCTCTCACTCTCTCATACTGTCAGTGCTCAGACCGTAAATCAAAGAACAAAAGAAGAAGAGAAATCACTCGACTGCTCTAGTCGCTGATTAACTTTTGTAGCTTGAATAAAGATTAATCTGTTTAGTTTATGCTTATACAATTTATAGTTTATGTGAAATATGTTTTAAAATCACTTAATATTTCAGAGCCTATTAAATGTTAAAAATAATGGCTTTCAATTATACTGTAATGTTAAATAGCTATAATTAATAGGGAAAATTGAGGGAAAATACATTTAATAGAGACACCAGTAGCAGTGTTGGTATCAATTCTTCATTAATACTAGGCTACTTAGTAAAAAGATGCCATTAAAAACATATTTAAAATATACTATCTTTGTTGTTTTTACATTATTTTAGAGGTTCAATGTGAAATTATGACAATATAAAAATGCGATTAATCATGATTTAAAAAAATAATCACACATTTTTCTGTAGTTAATCGATTGAAAGACAGCACTAGTGTTAACCTTTTATAGATTTTAGATTTCAATTTAATTTCTAATTTTATAGGTCCCCCCAGAAAAAGATCGGGACGGCCCCCACCCCCTTGGCCCCCTTCAAATTTTCAGTTCGATAATCTGGCCCTCAAATGAAGCTAATTGAATAGCCCTGCTCTAATCAGTTAACATGGGTGCAGGAAAAAAAATGCACCACACACACACTGCAAACTGAGTATGTGTGAAACAGGCGTAACACGATGGTCTGCTCCGTTTGCCGAAAACATGCAAAGGACAAGAATCTCAACGTTTTTTAGGGACAAAAAAAAGATAAATCAATAAATCTGTTTGTTGTTGTTTTTTTCTTGTAAGTAATGTAAAGGACAAATTAAAAACATTGTAAATATGTTTAGTTATTGCAGTATGACTGCCTGTTTTTGCAAAAAGAGTTTCATGGCCGGTAAAAAACTTTTTGGCCGGTAAATGTTATCACGTCACTGGCCATTGGCAGGTTTGGCAAAAAGTTAGTTTTAGACCCTGTGTATATGTATATTTTAGTGTTGTCATTTTTTTTTTTTTCAGTTTAACGCAGTTTAGTTAGGTTTGGCCACCCTACTCACAGCTGCTGCTACTACTGTCTCTTTTTTTTCTTGACAAGAATTGCATTTATTTAGATGTCTTTACAACCACATCAAATGGGAGACGACTTCTCAGATGCGCACGCCAACTTTGCCTCAGTGCTAATCAAACGAGCACGGAAAAGGTACAGGTGATGAGGGAGCTTCAGTAGAATAAGAGTGAACTGCGGTCAGATTAGATGTTGTCAGACCATATGTCGGTAAAAACAAATTTTCCTGTCCTGTCTGCCATTATACTGTGCTTGTAGTGCGTGCTCTTCTATTGCATGCACAAATGCAGTTGCACGCTGTATATAATTTCATATTAAAGTGCAAATTAAACAACGAGCATGCAGTGTCGTAGTTATGTCGTCAGTTAAGTCATGAAGTTACCAAAAAGGTTATTAAAGCTGCCTTAAAACTGTGATTGTATGTAGATATTTGAGAGACATTTAAGAACATGTCTCTGAAATGGAGTAGTTTTCAAAACTGTCCTGGAGCACCCCAGCACTGTCTCCCTCATCTAACACACCCGATTCAACTCGTCAGCTCATTAGTAGAGACTTTTAAGACCTGACGCATGCCAGAAAAGGTAAAGAGTTGTGAGAAAATACAATCCGCGTCATATTCAGCAGAAAAAAGAGGAAATCAGTAAAGGAAATTTTATCTTTAAGGATTCATCGATATTTAATTTAGAATTTAGTGTTTGATAACTTTATTCAATTTCTGTGTATGTCCTACTTGCTGAAGGGCACAGTGAAAGTAAAATTGACGTGACGTGTGGCCAAGTACGGTGTCCCATGCTGAACGAGCATGCAGTGTCGTAGTTATGTCGTCAGTTAAGTCATGAAGTTACCAAAAAGGTTATTAAAGCTGCCTTAAAACTGTGATTGTATGTAGATATTTGAGAGACATTTAAGAACATGTCTCTGAAATGGAGTAGTTTTCAAAACTGTCCTGGAGCACCCCAGCACTGTCTCCCTCATCTAACACACCCGATTCAACTCGTCAGCTCATTAGTAGAGACTTTTAAGACCTGACGCATGCCAGAAAAGGTAAAGAGTTGTGAGAAAATACAATCCGCGTCATATTCAGCAGAAAAAAGAGGAAATCAGTAAAGGAAATTTTATCTTTAAGGATTCATCGATATTTAATTTAGAATTTAGTGTTTGATAACTTTATTCAATTTCTGTGTATGTCCTACTTGCTGAAGGGCACAGTGAAAGTAAAATTGACGTGACGTGTGGCCAAGTACGGTGTCCCATGCTGAGTAGTGAACATACACACACACCCCGTTAACAAGCCACCAAACACACACCTGGAGCAGTGGGCAGCCATTTTTGTTGCGGTGCCCGGGGAGCAGTTGGGGTTTCGGTGCCGTGCTGTATTGAAGGTGGTATTGAAGGCAGTGGCGACTCGTGGGTTTTAAAATAGAGGAGGTGCACTAATTGTATTGGTCTGGTATCCCTGCCGATTATTATTATTATAATTTGCTTAACCACTTTAAAATGGCTTTTTGGTTGCTTTTAGTCAGAAAACGTAAAGAAAATTACATACATACAGCAAGATAATATAATTTCACTTACCTGGCCTATCACTTGAAGCAAACATCCATCCCTTCTTAAAAGTCTGAGTTAAAAGAGAGCTGCCTGTTGCGCCATTTAATTAAGCCGACTGCTGTAGCCTATATCCAGCTTAGGCTGTTTTCCCTAAATTTGTATATATACTGTTTGAATGACAGCTTGGTAAATCTGTTGGCGATCAAATATTCAATATCGCTACTCATCATAAGTACTTGGTACATTATCAGCACAGCAGGAGACGTTCAAACTAATATCACGTAATTTACGTCTCTTTGATGATTGGTTGATATCAGGCTAGCCTCCCTTGCGAGGGTTCCTTTAGCAACACTCCTCAGCGCTGAAAGTGAACACTCGATGGTGATTGGCTAATTTTTTTTACCAACGGAGGCACGAGAGCTTAGCTCTCCCCGGCCTCCCCCTCCCCTTCTCTATCATTAGTGGTTGTAATTACATCAGCAGATTCAGCAAAGTGAACACTCGATGGTGATTGGCTAATTTTTTTGACCAACGGAGGCATGAGAGCTCAGTTCTCACCCGGCCTCCCCCTATCCTTCTCTCTATCATTAGCGGTTGCAATTACATCAGCAGATTCGGCACATTCACGATAGAAAAGCGGCGCTTTCACGTTATGGTATTGCAACTGTGAAATTACAAACAAAAAAAAATACACATTCTGAGACATGAACTGAAATGAATTGTGAATTTTATTAACATTAAATCGTCCTCCTCCCATTTTCACCTCAAAATTATGGGGAAGCTGTGCCTCCCCTGCCTCCCCTGACGAGCTGCCACTGATTGAAGGTGGAAGAGAGCACTGTACATTCACTCCCCCCACCTACAACCGAGACTCGAACCCATGACCAAGTCCGACTCTCTAACCATTAGGCCACGACTGCCCCAGGTAGCTAATTATGACATTTATTATAATGGGTTTATGTGAAGATTGTTTTAAGTTTACTTAACAGTATAATTGAGAGCCATCAATTTTAACATTTAGTAGACTAAAAAAACAACAACTTCTAATTTATGTTGTTTCTACATTAATTTGAAGATTGAATGTGAAATTATTGCAATATAAAAGTGTATTTAAAGCTTAAATGTTAGGTGGAATTAATCGTGATTAATTTCAGAAAAAAAAATAGTTATTGTTTGACAGTACTAATGTATTAATTATTTTTATTATTATTATTTACAAAATAACCCCAACCAAACCACCCACCCGCCATGGGAATTCTCACTCCAAGTTGAACTCAAAAGTTGCCAACCCTGCTATAAGGTGTTTTAAGAGAGATAATGTAGTGAATAAAATAATTTATCCAAAAAACAAAATGTCTTATTAGTTTATTTTGTTCCATATCCATATGACTGTTAGGCAGAATGATGCATCAGTCAGTTACTTTTACATACAGATAATTAAATGATGAATAAGAAAGTCTCTGTCTGTCATCTTATTTTGTGTGCAAAATATATTTATTTGTAAAAAAAAAAAAAAAAAATTATATATATAAAATTATGTATAAATGTATTTATTTGTAAATAATAATAATAATTGTAATTGTACAATAGTATAATTGTTTGACATTTGACATTCACTTCAAAGCTGAAGTGATTACCTTGTTTTATTTAATAATTAGAATATGTGTAACTCAATATTTTAACATTGTAAAAGCTGAATAATAAAACAAAGCCTACTGATTAATTGGTGAAATAATCGTTGATTAGTCGATTAACCAATGTAATAATCGTTAAATTAATCTATTATCAAAATAATCATTTGTTGCAGCCCTATAGCACATGCTGGCCTGGAGGAGATAGGACAGATATTGTCTAGACAAGAAGTAAAAGTGGAGCATAAAGTGTTCATTGCTGTATTCACATCCAGAGATGAGAAATGGGTGAGTGAGGGAAGAGAGGATGACACAACAGAGGAAAGATGGGGAAGAAGCCTTACACTGCAGACCAAGGTTATTTTCGTAAACTAAAACTAAGACGAAAACGATTGATGAAAAAACAATTTCGTAAACTGAAATAAAATAAAAATGACAAAATAATTGAAAAATTCAAACGAAACAAAACTAACAACAATTATTGAAAAACTAACTGAAATAAAATAATAATTATCAAAAATAAATAATCGTTTTCGTAATCATTACGTTCTCATCCCTTGGCGGAAAAATATATGAGCTGTGTGGCGCCGGCGGTTTAGGGAAATACCTGTAAATGGCGCATTGCGCACGTGAGGTTATCTTATGCAGAGACGCAAAGCAGTTTAAAGCAGAGTCCTGCACGGGTCCTGTTTGGCAAACGTGCACTAGCAGTACTTAACAGAACACTCGGCCCGTTATCCAACAGCAGCACTAATTTAATTCTGTACCAGACCAGACCCGTTTGACAAAGACTGCGAGTCGC
>NW_015662001.1:59844-69534 GCF_001515625.1 Sinocyclocheilus rhinocerous | reverse complement strand
TTATGCCTAAGTCTTTCTTTGGCCTGCGCTCTGGAAGTGATCTGTTAATTCTGCAGAACTTTCATTAAAACTGAAACTAAACTATATAAAAACTAAATAAAAATGTTCACAAAATAAAAACTAAACTAAAACTAACAACAATATTAATGAAACTAATAAAAACTAAACTGAATTGTATAGCAAATTTGAAAACGATATTAAAATAAAACTAATTTAAAAATTCAAAACTATAATAACCTTGCTGCAGACTTCGACTCCGTTCTAGCCTCATTCAATCTCAAATGACTCAAGTACTCACAAATCAGGCAACCAGCTCAACTTACAATTAATTTACAAAATTGCGTTTGTAAATTAAGTTGAGCTGGTTGCCTGATATGTGAGTACTTGAGTCATTTGAGATTGAATGAGGCTAGAACAGAATCGAACTCTGGCAACATTCATCTGGAGAAGCCTTACAATGCAAAGGCTACAAGTGGGAATGAGGTCAGCAGCCCATCCAGCTCCTCTATAAAGGTCATTTCTCTACCTCCTTTAGTGGACTTTGTTATCCTAGGTACTACCACAATTTCAGAGTTTTGCGACCTTAAGGAGCATTATGGATTTTAGAGTTATGGATTTTAGCTTGATAGAAGACTGATTAAGGGTGTACTCACACTAGGCAAGGTTGCTTTGAACCGAGCCCGAGCATGATTATCCCCACTCCCCCTCTGGCCTGCACTCACACTTGCACTAAACTTTCCGGGCCGGAGCACGCTTATGTCATGTGCGAGATAACGGAGAAAACCACTTTCGCTAATATTCTGTCTAATAATTAATAATTAATTTATCATTTATGTTGTGCATTGATTTTCACTTGTATGTATCATAGAATTATTACGGAGGCAGCTGACGTTAATTAAATAATTAGTAGCTTTACTCGCAAACTACATTTCCTGTTCATCAATAAGGTGAGAACCAGAGCCATTATAAACCTAAATATACTTGATTGAATTAAATTAATTGAATAGTGTAGTAGTAGTAATAGTACATGTTTGCGGTCGTAATGATGACAGTAGCGCACACAAAACAGTATTTGAGCCGTGCTCCGGCGCTGTTAGCGCTAACCCAACTGAACCGTGCCCTGGCCCACCTTTTCCAACCAGGCCAGGGACGGCTAAACGAACCGCGCTTGAGTGCGGCACGGAGCGCTCACACTAGTCAAATGAACCTGGCTTTGGGGATAAACGCGCTCGGGCACGGTTCAAAACGCCTAGTGTGAGTACACCCCAAGTACGCAGGAACCAAACATTTAGGGCAAGAGTCTTCAACTGGGGGTCCACAGCGGTACTGCAGGGGATCTGCCAATTAATGTTTGATCACAAATAATTAAAAAATAAATAAATAAAACATGGGCAAAAAACATCACAAAGTCAATTTTAAATATAAGCACCCTGAAATGAAAGCAAGATTTCCCTCAGTTGATAATGTAATTAGGGGTTCAAGGAACGGCTTGCACCGTGGGTGCTGAAGCCCTATTGTTTTTGGCATGTTTTTTCACTATTATTAGGGCCCGAGCACTGAGGTGCAAGCCGGAACGGCTTTAAAGGGGTCATATGATGCGATTTCAAGTTAATACACAAAATAATGATCTTTAAAAAAGCATCATATGACCCCTTTAAATGTTCTCGCCCATTTTTGAGGGCTTTGCCATGGTCGAAAACTCATGAAACTTTGCACAGACATCAGACCTGAGAAAAATGTGAAAGTTTTGCAGTGCTTGGCCTTGGGCGTGGTCGAGGGACTCCACCAAATACGGGCTGTGGTTGAGATGAAGTTTCTCCGATGTGCACGAAACTTTGGTATGGTCATTGGTGATGTCGTGTAGGGCAAAGTTCACTTGGTTTTATTTGACTCCGCCCAACAGAAAGTCAGCCATCTTGGATTGAATGTGCGATTTTTTATTTATTTTTTCACACGCTGTTTTGAGGGACTTCCCATGGCTAAAAACTCATGAAAGTCAACAGAAAAATTTTTCTTAGGAAACATTTTGATTTGATAGTGCAGTTTTGGAGACTCACGTAAATTGACACACTGGTAGAAGCTTAGCAGCACTATTTTAGTTCGTGGTCATTTGATTTGGGTGTGGCCAGTGGGCTCCGTAGCGCCCCCTACAATTTCAAACTTTATTTATTGCTGTGGTTGCCACAGACTTTGTCCGATCTTCACGAAATTTCTTAGGGACATTGCCATCATCATGACAAACAAATTCCCTATTAACTTTTTTAGCTCCACCCAACAGGAACAACCCTCCTAGGGGATTCATGTAAATGGCACCAAACTTTGGTATAATCATGCCAAGACATTGAAGATGTTAAATTGTGGAGGATTTTTTTATATCTGGAATGGTGTTGCCAAAGCGAATGCAATAAAGAAGCATCAAAAACATGAAGCAGGAAGTGGCCTATATCTTCTGTGTGCATCATGTGATTTACTTCAAATTGGACACATATGTTCGGCTTTGTAGGCTGACCACATTGATGTGGCTAGTGTGGGTCATGGTTGTAGCGCCACCAACTGGTGGAAGGAAGACATTTTAACAAAGTTTTTCCTCTTTTTCTAAATTGCTTCAGATGTTTTTCTAACAACAGCAAACTACAGATTTAAAATTATTAAGGGATTTTTGATAGTTTTAATACTGTTGCCATGGCAACGCATTAAACAATTATCATCCTTTTCATGTTTAATCATGTCTTTTGAGGTACTTGTCATGCTTTAATTTTCATGATCATAGATGTGCGTGCACAGTGAGCTCTATAGCACCACCTAGAATATGGGCATATTCAGGGAAATGTCTAGTGCAGCGGTTCCCAAACTGCGCAGACCCACCAGCAGGGGTGCGCGAGAGAATGCTTTTGATGATCTGTGTGCATTTTTTGAAGGGGCAAGTGAAAGAGAATTTTACTTGCCCGCAAATTTCGGCGAGAATGATTCTGATTTTATTACACTTGGTGTAAACGGCAATTCATAATGGATAATCAATAGTAACAAGGTCGCGGCAGTTGAGACTCACGTGAGACAATCTCATGGAGAAATCGAAACAAATGAACACAACTGTACACAGAAGAAACATACTGCGGTAAAAAATTTAATTTTTATATTTATTACATAAAGCCTAGCCTAATTAATTAACATGACACGACTAAGAGAGTGCAGTTTTCCCCGAAAATCAGTACGATTGTAAATTCGACATTGATTTTAAACAAGACTTCAAACGAGTAGTTAATATTAAGTGACTTAGGGCAAATGTCAAGCCCTGTATACAGTGAATACTTGTATTGCAGTAAAAAATGTGGTGTTTAACCGGAGTACGGTGGTGGGGGTGCTTGACATGTGTCAAACACTAGAAAGGGGTGCACGCTGCAAAAAGTTTGGGAACCACTGGTCTAGTGCATCTTTTATCATTTATGGTCACCAAGCTTTGCATATATATACGTAGATCTCATCAAGTCAAACAACTTTCACACCACAGGCAATAGCTCCACCCAACAGGAAGTCAGACATTTTTGACTGGTAAACAGGAAGTGTCTCATATATTCTACATTCATTGTGTGATTCACATTAAACTACACACAATTGTTTGGCCTTTTCGGCTGATCACATTAATGTAGCTATTATGGGTCATGGATGTAGAGTAGCGCCACCAACTGGAAGAAGAAAGTATTGCATTTATAACAGTCTTTGAAAAAATCTATTTGTTCATACAAACAGCAAAAACAGTTCAAAGGTATGACAAACAAGAGCTGCATGATTAATCATTACAACATAACAATTTAAACACCCATTCAGGCATATTCTTAATTAACGAAGAGTCAGCGGATATGTATGGCATATATGATCACAGCTTCCGCTTTTTTCAGCAGAATGGTTTGCTTTCTCATATAACAAACTACAGCCTGACTTGAACCAACATAAGAAATTAATAGTGCTATGTGTTGTTTTTACCCGAGTAAAGTCTAGCGTACAATTATATTTAAATTCCCGTCGAATGTGCCTAAATTGTTCCTCAAAATCACTGACCCCCATTTTATCCTGTTGTGCGGTTTGCCCTGGCTATGGATTCGAATCTAAAACTGATCGTGCAGCCCAAACCGTAAGGCCTAGAGAGCTGAAACTTGGTCAGACGGTAGTAGTATTGACCGCTACTCAGATCCAAAGACTCGCCCCAATTGGACCAAAGGGGGCGCTACAGCGCAAAAAAACACATTTCAGACATTTTTGGCCATAGCTCCTAGACCTTTCGTCGTAGACTCAAAAATATATATTTGAAATCCTTGGGTCAAAACAAAGAAAACTGCCTTCCGACAGATTCGCTCTATGAAGTCCGGTTTTTCCGCAAAATTATGTCCAAAAACTACTTTTGTGAACTAGTCCTAGGTAACTGCTATAACTACACAACCATTAGTCCAATCGACTTGAATCTTGGTATGCAGTGTCTTTGTCCAAGGTGTCAAAAGTGTTTATGAGTACATTTGCATATCTCAAAAAACATGGCCACCATTAGCCAATGAAGTTTAAGCACCTATTAGACAAGGTTAACAGAGGCTGATCGGAACGAAACTCAGTGGGTATGTTCGACTCATTGCCCTAAAGGTCTGTAAGAATTTTGAAAGAAATTGGCCACTAGTTGGGACTTACGGGTTTTATGTCTCTGTAATCGCGTGGTGTTTCACACATCTACACAATATGCATATCATTTGATAGATCACCTCATACTGAGCAACTTTGCCTCAAGAACCATTGCTGTCAATCAAATAGTTCATTGAATATTCACAATTATGTGAAAAACCTACTTTTCCAAACTAGTCCTAGGTTTTTCGATCAAACCACTGCAGCACAATTCTATGGACTCTAGATCAATAATTATCAAAAAAAATGTAGAATTTTGTCCGTTGGTTAGCTATAACGGAGTCATTTAGGAAAGGGGTGTGGCCAAATATATCCAAAAGCCTATAAAACCTAAACGAAAATTCTAAACTTCACGAAACTTGGTGAGCACGTGCGACAGATGATTTTCAACAAGCATGCAAAGTTTCATGGAGATCGGACCATAGGTGGCGCTATGAGTAAAAAAAAACTTCAAAAACCAATGTTTTTGTGGTAAATGACCTCAAATTGTACATAAATGTTCATATATTCACATTTACTCTAAATCTTCATATGATATGATAGATCTCCTCAGTCTGAACAATTTTGCCTCTAGGACCACTGCTGTCAATCAGATTGTTCTTTAAATATTTGAGATTATGGTAACACTTTATAATAACTTTCATTAATAAATAATTAACGAACATTATATAATATTTAACTAATCATTACTTAATATATATTCACATATCTACAAATATGAGATAATGTGCTTGTTAATGTTAACTAATGAACTTATTAAACATTACCAAATGATTAACAGGTCATTATTTAATGTAAATTGAAATGCTTACAAATGTCATTAAACTTTCAGTTCATATGATCATGGATTTTTTTTTTTTTTAATCTTCTAATTATTTTGACAGATGGTTTACAATGATTTAAAGCTTCATTAATAAATCGTTAACAAACATTATATAATGCTTAATGGATCATTAGTTAATGTTTACAAATGTCTTTAAACTTTCATTGCGTTTTAAAAATCTACAAATGATTTTTACAGAAATTATACAATATTTACAAGCTTATTTGTTAATGTATTTTTGAATGCTTACAAATGTCATTAAACTTCAGTTCACATATTAGCTAATGCTCATGTTTACATTTACAAATGTTGTGAAAATATAGCTTATAGGCACTTCACAAACTATTCATGTTAATGTATTCATTAGCTCATAACAGTCTGTAAAGGTCATATATTTGGTGTTTGTTTGTTGTGTTGACTTCTACTATTTGCGCATCTTAAATCATTTATTAATAATTTGTTAATATTTTTGGAGTACCCAATCTAAAGTGGAACCTATTCATCAATTGTAAATGTTTATAAACATTTACTAATCATTAGTACCTTCATGAGCAGTCATTTTGATGGCAAAAAGTGTCCAAAATGACCGGAATTTACCCTATTTTCACATCTTTACAAATCATTTATTAATAATTTGTTCATGTTTTTGCAGTACCCAATCTAAAGTGGAGACTATTCATCATTTGTAAATGTTTATAAACATTTACTATTTTTTTTGTATCTTTATTGGCACTGGACTTTTTAGCTACTTTAACAATGTTTGTGTAAAGGGTGGTTAGTTAAGTTTAGCTAAATGCTTGGTAAAGACATATCACACATTGTAATTTGGGTGCAAAACATATTTTTATCACCTCAACACTTATATTATATATTATCATTTATCAAAACAATGCAATATAAACAGATTGAACTGTGTTCCCTTATAGTAATCAAATTGACCCCTGTACACTTGTTGACCCCTTACCCAACCTTAAACCTACCCATACCACCAAACCTGTCCCTAACCCTACCCGCATCACACCTCAACAGCAGCAAAGGTCTTGTGCATGAACAAAAGCTTTTAATCATTGTATAACATCTGTTAAAATCATTTGTAGATTTTCAAGATATGCATGATCATATGAATTAGAAGTTTAATGATATTTGTAAGCATTTTAATTTACATGAAATGTTAATTATTAGGTCATGTTTAATACATTTATTAGTAAACATTAACAAGCACATTATTTCACATTTCTAGATATGTGAATATATATGAACTAATGATCCGTTAAGCATTACATAATGTTTGTTAATGATTTATTAATGATAGTTATTATAAAGTGTTACCGAGATTATTTACTAAACCTTCTTTTGCGAACTAGTCCTTCCCTCAAATTCAATAAAATCAGTGCAGTACAAATCTCTGGAGTCTCTAGGTCAATAACTATCAAAGCAATGTTAAACGTTTGCATTTGGGCAGTTATAACAGGGTCATTTAATAATATGGTCTTTACCTACTGTACCCAAAGGCCCATAAATCCTAAAAGAAAACGCAAAACTCCACAAAACTAAGTCCACTCATGCATCATATGATTCTAAACAAGCATGCAAACTTTTATGGAGATTGGCAAAAAATTGAAAACTATAATGGTTATAAAGGATCAAAACAGTATATCTCTGTTAAACTCCATGAAATTGCAATTATAACCACTAGATGGCAGCAGAGGACCACTAATGGGCTCAGTCAACTCAATAAAATAGTACTTTTCACAGGTGTTGCTTGTGGATTCATATTTAGACATTATAAAATTACTGTTATAACAATTAAAATTATATTTTGTCAAAGTTTACCACTTAATTTACATTGAGAAATTACATTTTGCAATTAAACCACATTATTATATCAGTGAGACCTGAAAATTTTGTTATAAAGAGAACATTTGCAGTAAGCATTTTGTTACCTATCATTTACTTCAAATCTCGATATCTTCAACAATGTGTTTGTGTGTCTGTGTCTAAGTATGCTTACTGTGTATTAAGTATTATACTTTAACACTTTCATTTCAGATGTGTATGTGTGTGTTGCAATATTCTTCATCGTGGATCTATTGTGATGTCAGCCCAAAATTTCTGCTAGGCCTATTTCCTAACAGCTTAGATTAAATAAATCCCTTAAACTGCTTGAACCCCTTTCACTGTACATTGCTGTTCTTTTTATGGTGGAACCGTTGCTTACACATTACATCTGCAATTTATTAGAAAACTCTCACTAATTTCAGATACTCAGTGATTTGATTCTTAATTGTCCATCTCACAGAAAAATTTAAATGTTAAGTTTTAGTAAACTTGTAGCTAAATTTCAGGTAAATGTAAATGTCCATCTGACGAGTAAAATTAAAATGTATGACTCTGCAAACCCAATAAAATAATTTACAAGAACTGCAAACAACTAATGAATTGTGATTTTTGTTTAAACATGTTTGTTCTGATGCATAAATCTCAATTTTAACAATAAAAAGTAATATACTGGCAGTCATGCATGGGCAACAACAATAATGTGCATAGTTTTGATCTGTTGTCTTAATATAATTTATTCTTAATCATAATATGGTTAGTTTCTATTAATATAAAAGGCTATATGCTTAATATGTAGCTCTGCTTGACACATTTTGTATCAGGGGGTCCCTGCTCCATGTCTCTATGGCCAAAGGCGTCCTTGCCCTGAAAAACATTGAAGACCCCTGATTTAGGGCCTTATAAGAAAGTAGTAATATCTTGTAATTGATACAGAACTTACTAGGTAGCCAGTGTAGAGACTGTAAAATTGGGGTAATATAATCATATTTTCTTTAACTGTTAACTGTGACTTGTTTATTGAAGATGCAGGACAACAACCTAGCAGTCCATTACAATAGTCCAGTCTAGAGGTCCTGAATGCATGAACTAGCTTCTCTGCATCAGAAACAGGTAACATGTTCCATAGCTTGGCGGCGTTTCTAAGATGGAATAATGCCATTTTTTGTATTACGTTCATTACATTTTGTATTACATTATTTTCAAAAGTTGCAGTTTAATTTAACACCAAAGTTTTTGACTGTAGAGGAATCTGTAGAGTACAGGTGCATCTCAATAAATTAGAATGTCGTGGAAAAGTTGCTTGACAATCCTCATAAGGCTGTGGTTCTCTCGGTTGGTTGTGCATCTTTTTCTTCCACACTTTTTCCTTCCACTCAACTTTCTGTTAACATGCTTGGATACAGCACTCTGTGAACAGCCAGCTTCTTTGGCTATGAATGTTTGTGGCTTACCCTCCTTGTGAAGGGTGTCAATGATTGTCTTCTGGACAACTGTCAGATCAGCAGTCTATCCCAAGATTGTGTAAATCTTAAAGTAAACCAAACTGAGAGACCATTTTGAAGGCTCAGGAAACCTTTGCAGGTGTTTTGAGTTGATTAGCTGATTGGCATGTCACCATATTCTAATTTGTTGAGATAGTGAATTGGTGGGGTTTTGTTAAATGTGAGCCAAAATCATCACAATTAAAAGAACCAAAGACTTAAACTACTTCAGTCTGTGTGCATTGAATTTATTTAATACACGAGTTTCACAATTTGAGTTGAATTACTGAAACAAATGAACTTTTCTACGACATTCTAATTTATTGAGATGCACCTGTATATCCTTCTAGGTGCAAATTGTATTCTGAATTTAATAGGACAAAATTATTGATCGTCCAATCTTTTACATCTTTAACAGTCTTTTTGCTTAGATAATTTGGTCTTGTTGAAATATATAGCTGAGTATCACCAGCGTAACAATGGACACTAATCCCATATTGTCTAAAAATATTACCAAACGGCAGTGTGTATATTGAAAATAGCAGAGGGCATTAGATCCTTGCGGCACACCATACTTTACTGGCGTTTACTGAGATGATTCCCTGTTTAAATAAACAAAGTGGTAACGGTCAGACAAGTAGAATTTAAACCATTTTAAAGCCTGTCCCTGAATACCCAAATTGTTTTGTAATTAATCTGAGTATGTTATGATCTATAGTGTTGAACACAGCACTAAGATCAAGTAAAACTAGTAATAAGATGCAGCCTTGGTCTGATGCAAGAAGGAAGTAATTTGTAATTTTAAGTGCAGTTTCTGTGCTATGATGGGGCCTGAAACCTGACTGAATTTCTTTATAGATATCTTTTTTTTTTTTTTTTTTT
>NW_015662001.1:46589-50895 GCF_001515625.1 Sinocyclocheilus rhinocerous | reverse complement strand
ACCCATATCATGGTGTGTGATGCTGAACTATGAGTTTCTAATGGTGTTTGTATTTGCACTGTACACATGATTCACATGATTTTAAATCTATTTTTTCTAACTTTATGATTTAAATGGGGATGATTGTACTGATCATCTTTTCCAGAATGTACAACGTTTTTAAAAGGTATCGATTGCGGTGTACAGCGTTTATTATGAGGGGGTAGAATCCACAGCTCAGTACTCACTACTCATGAGTACTTTTAAATAGGCTACTCTTTTACTCTTACTCAAGTGGTTTTTTTGGACAAGTACTTTTACTCTACTCGCACTACATTTTTTGGAAGGTAATGGTACTTTTACTTGAGTATATTTTTTCAGTACTCTTTCCACCACTGAATGTCATTAGTTTAACCATCAGTTCAAGCCCGAAAGGGCAACAGAGTCGGGTGACAGACACAGTTGATGATGCAGTACAAAAGCCGCGGTTAAGACAGCTGACGTGCTATGATTACTGACAGGCAGTTCACTCTCCTGTGATGTGACCCTGTTCCCCTCACACACACACATACACCAGGGCTCGAAATTAACTTGAGCCGTTTTAGGTAGGCGTGGTTGACTCTTAACTTTTATAAAGAATATCTCTTTGGATTTGAGACTTTAGTCTTTGCAACTTTACAGATCTTCTTTATGCACCAAGAGCTTGTAACACTCCAAAGAGAAAGGAAAACTTGAAATCGCATCATATGACCCCTTTAATGAGAGGCTTAATAACCGCCAGCTTGAAGGGTTTTGGTCTGCAGATAAAAATAGTTAATAATATTGAGAAGAGGCTCTTCTGCTACAGGTAACAACTCTTTCAGTAATTTAGAGGATCTAATAAACATGTTGTTTGTGTAGATGTGGTGATAAGTTTATTTAGCTCTTCCTGTCCTATAGTTGTAAAGTGTTGCAATTAGTCATAGGGGGCAATAATTGAAGCTGAATTGCAAGACACTGTAGATTCTACATTTATGATTGTATTTCTGATGCTATCTGCTTTATCAGTAAAGAAATTCATTCTACTAAACTGAGGGAATATTTAGTTTGGGTGATATCTGATTATTTTTTAATCTAGCCACTGTGCTAAAAAAAAAAATCTTGGATTGTTTTGGTTATTTCCTATGAATTTGCAGGTATGCTCAGCCCTGGCAGCTTAGCTTTTAGAGTCTGTCTATAGCTGAACATACTGTTTTTTCATGCAATTCTAAAAACCTACATGTGAGTTTTTTTTCTCTCTTTTTTCCATTTGCGCAGAGTTTCTTTCTTGAGAGAATATGTATTACTGTTATATGATGGCACAGTATGTTTCACTCTAATCTTTTTTTAATTTGACAGGGGCAACAGTTTCTAATGTACTAAAGAAAATAGTGTCCATCAGAGATGGGCACTCGAGTTAGTGACTCGGACTCGAGTCGCATTTTTATAGACTTCAGACTTGACTTCAGACTCGACCTGAAATGACTTGACTCGTGAATATTTTAAAAGCAACTTGAGTCTTAATCCTTATATAACTGTTATTCAAAAGGCGGACCGCATCCGCACCCGGCATCCATCCGGACCGCGAGCCGTAACACAGCACCATTTTGTGAGCAGCGCGTCAAAACAGCGGAGCAGATCACGTAACAAGCGCTCGGGGTCGTTTATAGTAAATATCTTTAAGCGCTATATAGGCTACGCTAGTATTTTTATCTAAAGCCAAACGCGCTTTATTCAAGCCATTTCAGCTCCGTGCGCTTTCTCTCTCTCTCTCTCCGGACGCGCGCTGGTGCGGATGACGCGGTTATTTTAACAACATCTGAAACACGGAGAGCAGCAAAATTATAGATTACTTTCACTAAAACACAGCAGAAAAAATATAGTTATTTTTCTTACTATCTATTTATCTAACATCTTCAAACCAGATGTGGCAAGACGTTTCTGATCTACATTTAGCATTATTAATCTGGCTAAGAACATTTTAAAAGAATCATGAAATTATAATTGGGAAATTGTTGTTAGATTGTTAGGATAGAATGTAAACTTTGAAACTGCTGGTTATCCTTCTTTTCTGCTCAAGATGAGAACGTTTTGATTATTGTAGACATTTTAGTAGATAATACTTTTAAGTAAAATATTAAAATAGTATATATTTCAGGAGGAAAACTCTGAACAGAAACAGTATTTTTTGTCACATGGCCTCGCATGTATCTAAATGTAAAAATACAATACATGTAGCCTAATTGTTTTGGGGGGTGTTTTTGTTTTTTTTCCGGAGCTCTGCTTGGAAGAAAATATAGAGACCGCACCTCTTGGAACTTTAATTGAATACCCCTGACTTTTCATAAAACATCTCATCATGTAATAATACTTTTATTTTTTTCAATATATATTTTAGAATTTATTACAACAATACATCCTCCTTTATCTGCGTCAATTGAAATTATGAATTAGTGAACATAAATCTAGCATTAGACGCCAAGACATAACTTCTCTAGTAGCTAGACATTTCAGTGAATTGGGACATGATATTAAACAATTAGAATGTATAGGCATAGAGGACGTTTTATGATCACGTAGAGGAGGTAATATAAATAAAGAATTATTAAAACGAGAAGCATTTTGGATTTTTAAACTTAAATCATTGGCACCGAATGGCATGAATAAGGAACTAGATTTTTCTGTTTTTCTTTGAATAGACATAATTGGTTGAATTTATATCTGTGGAGTATATATTGAGTATTTATAATGTGAAGATCGATTATTGTGTATGACTATATATTTTCTGATGATTTTAATCATTGTACCTTCCATTATGATTGTAATTTATTTGTGGTAATTTATGCAGGTGTTTGGTTTGTTATATTGTACAAATATGTGACTCTTTAGAATTTATATTATAATTAGGGTTAAATCATATTTAACCTATGTTTTTTATGTTATTAGTTAAATAAATAAAAAAATTGGGTAACACTTTCTATGAAGCCCATTTCTATAACACATTATAAGGGTATTCTTAAGGCATTATAATGAATGCATAATGCATTATAAAAATAAAAATAAACATTTTTTAATTGTTGTTTTATTTCATAGATAATCAAACAATTATAATTAGTGGTGTCAAAATTAGCGCGTTAACGCAGGCGATTAATTTTTTAAGTTTAAAGGCTGATTTATACTATTGCGTCGGACCTACGCCGTAGCTTACGCATAGATGCACACCCATACACCGTAGCCTGACGTGCACCTTTCCAAAAATCTAACAGCGCGTCAATTCTACGCAGACCGCAAGCGCTGCGATTGGTCTGCAAGAACCCCTCCCTCCATATGTACTTGAGTTTTGTGTGTGTTTATGTGCACTTTAATATATTTTAATGTTACACCTTCTGATATAAAATAAAACAACGCAAAGAACAAATGTCTTATCATTTATTATACTACATAGCATTATAACATCAGTAGTTGTCCGCAACAAACAATGTTGATCTGCCGTGGTACAAGTCCTTGTGCAGATTGAAAGAATGCCATCATCTCCTGTTCCGTTGTTGTCTCCTTTTTGTAGTTTTAAATAATGATTTAATGATTTGATATTTATTTGACGACGCAGAAGTATAAATGAAAACTGACGCATAGCCTACGGCGTAAAGGCTACGGCGTAGGTCCGACACAAAAGTATAAATCAGCCTTAACGCGTTAAAAATATTTAACGCAGGGGCGGGGCTAGGGTTGGCCACCCCACTCACAACTGCTGCTTCTGTCACTTTTTCTCTTGACAAGAAGTGCATTTATTCAGTCGCAGAACGACCGAGAAGAGAACGGGAGACGTTTCAGACACGCGCTCCACTTCGCGACAGGTGCGAGTCAAACGAGCGTGGAAACGGTACTGTGCTGGCAGCGCGTGCTCTTCAATTGCACGCACAAAGGCGCCGGCACGTGCTGTAGCCTGTATCCTTTCATATCAAAGCGCGAAATAAACTACGTGCATGCAATCTCGTGGTCATTTAAGTCATGAAGTTACCAAAAAGGCGATTAAAGCTGCCTTAAAACTGTGCATGCATGTAATATATTTTATATGAGTCACATTTAAGAACATGTCTCTGAAATGGTTTTCAAAACTGTCCTGGAGCAGCCCAGCACTAGCTGTCTCACTCATTTCTAACACACCCGATTTAACTCGTCAGCTCATGTTGATTTTAGCACTTCAGTCAGCGAATATGCAGCCTGCAAAACACTAAAATAAATATCAAAGAAATAATACAGTTAAACAAGAAAGTAGCCTAAATAAGAAAGTTAAATACACCCTGTCTAC
>NW_015662001.1:38303-46446 GCF_001515625.1 Sinocyclocheilus rhinocerous | reverse complement strand
AATTACTTTTATAGCTTTAAGGATTCATCTATATTTAATTTAGAATTTAGTGTTTGATAACTTCCATTTCAATTTCTGTATATTTCTGCTGAAGGGCACAGGTAAATATGACATTTATTATAATGGGTTTTTATGTGAAGATTGTTTTAAGTTCACTTAAATTAGAAGTTATTTTTTAAAGTCTAAAAATTTTTAAAATTGATAGCTCTCAATTGTACTGTAATTATAATTGAATGTCTATAGTCAGTGGTTAAATATTGGGGGGGGGGCAATTTTATAGAGTAATCAGTATTGGTATCATTGATACTGGCCTTCAGTCATAAAAAAAGATGTCATTAAAAAAATATTAAAAAAGATACTGTCTTTATGTTGTTTGTACATTAATTTGTAGATTGAATGAGAAATTATTACAATATAAAAGTATATTTAAAAACTTTATCATTGATTCTGGCCTTCATTCATAAAAAAAGATGCCATTAAACAAATATTAAAAAATATACTGTCTTTATGTTGTTTGTACATTAATTTGAAGATTGAATGTGAAATTATTGCAATATAAAAGTATATTTAAAAACTTTAATGTTAGGTGGGATTAATCGCGATTAATTTCAGAAAAATGTGCGATTAATTAGTTTTAAAAAATTTATAGATTGACAGCACTAATTATAATACATTATAAAATTTACTTATTTGTGGTTATGTTTATTGCGGGTTTTAAATAATCATACTCATAAAAGTTATGTTAAATCCACTTAATTTGTAATGGATTATATTTTATATGGACTTAATTTATAAGTCTCATTAGTTAAGATCTGTACAGTATCTTACTATCTTACTATGTGCCATATTACACATTCATCTGATCAGATATCTGATCTATGGCTGTTTAAGAAAAAATATTATTATTATTATTATTTTTGTTGTCATTGTTGTTGTTATTTATAAGTGGTCTTTGTCTGCTTTAAGTAAAGTAACAAGTTAACAATGGCAAGATATGAGACTTATAATACATTATAACTATGGGAAATATAATCCATTGTAAATTAAGTGGATGCATTGTGTTCATTGTGTATTAACATCATAATAAGTCATCATAATCTTAAAAGCTTTAACCACAAAAAGTAAAAAGTAAATAATATAATGCATTAAAACTGCTGTTATGATTGCTCATGAGATGATACTGTCACACCCTTGGACTGCCCCTGTGTTCCGCAAAAAAATAAGAAATCAGGAAGGGGGCCAACACTTTTTCACACCACTGTATGTCTCGTTTATTTCCTCTTTTAGTTCCTGGTATTTAAGCCCTGTGTTTTCCTCTGTCCTGCGTCCAGTGTTAAATGTCTAAACGTCCCTGTGCTACGTGTGTGTTCCAGTATGGATTAATAAAGACTGTTATTTCAGAATCTCCTTCGTCTCCGCGCTCCTCGTTTCCAACACAGTAGCAGCAGCATCGTGACAGAACACTGGACTGTAAAACAGTAAGCGGCGCCCCTTCTCCCCAGTTTTGTTTTCCGTTCCCCGTGGTTATGGAAACCGCTGCGAAATTTGCTGCCCTAGCCCGTAAGGACCTTCCTTTTGTTGAGTATGCCAGGGAATTCTGTGGGCTCGCCGTCTTAACGGCATTAGACGACGCCACACTAAATTCTTTGTTCTGGATCGGGCTCTAGCCCCTGAGTCCGCTCCAGTGTCGGCTCTAGCTCTAGCCCCTGAGTCCGCTCCAGTGTCGGCTCTAGCACTTGAGTCCGCTCCAGTGTCGGCTCTAGCACTTGAGTCCGCTCCAGTGTCGGCTCTAGCACTTGAGTCCGCTCCAGTGTCGGCTCTAGCACTTGAGTCCGCTCCAGTGTCGGCTCCAGCCCCTGAGTCCTCTCAAGTGTCGGCTCCAGCCCCTGTTCCCACATCCAGCCCAGAGAGGGCTCCTGTTCCCAAGTTAAGCCCAGAGAGGGCTCCAGTTCCCAAGTCCGGCCCAGAGAGGGCCGCTGTTCCCATGTCTGGCCCACAGAGGGCCTCAGATCCAGAGTCAAGCCCAGAGCCGGTTCCAGCCAGGAACGCGAGATTTTCCCCAAGGAATTTTTTTTCGGGGGGCTATATGGCTCCGGCCGTAGGGGCGAGTGTTGATTAATAAAGACTGTTATTTCAGAATCTCCTTCGCCTCCATGCTCCTTGTTTCCGACACAGTAGCAGCAGCATCGTGACAGATACAACATATTATTATAATGTTTTTTTATAATACATTACGCATTATATTCATGTTCTGACTCACACGTACTGTGTTTTTTTTATTTAAAGAATTTGCCACTGACGATTCAAACGCGAGTTTGAGCAGTGTAGAGTAGCGCTTGTTTTTCGTCATTTCTCCGATCACAAATGCAGACATGGTTTTATGTTTACACGGTGCGATGCAATGCGTAAAAAGACAGTATATGCCATTATAATCCGTCCCCACTGGATGGCACCCCTCGCTTTTCAGACCGATGAGCTTTGTAAAAATCGACACGTTTCAGAAATGCGGGGCATAGAGGAGAAACAATAATGTACAGTATGTGGAAAATAATGTTTTTTTAACCTTAAACCGCATAAACAAATTTCGTTACACCAAATACACACAATACATTTTTTTTTGCAACATCATATTTAACAGTCTCCACTCTTTCTGCAAATTCCACCACAATGTGTGTAGAGACTGAAAGTCTCCCTCAAACTTATATTTTATGGTTGCAAGAATCTTGTTTCACACATCAATGGCAATTCACCATTGCTGTTGGCATAATCACGTCTGGCAGGGGATTAGCTTTGTCACCACTAACTGACAGCTGAAGTCCAGTGCTTTCTGAGACTTTTGCAGCTTTTTTTTTAAAACAGGTTTGAGTAAACAATGTCAGAATTTTAGTTTTTGGATGAATTATGCCTTCAAGTCCACCTTGACCTCATTCAGAAAAAAATATATATATATTCATAAAATAGTTATTTGCAATTACAACTATATTTGCTGAGTGTAAACTACAGGTACCTTTTTTTTTTAGATTCTTTACAAGAGAAGAGAAGAACTTCACAGGATTTAAGTTGAGAAAGTCATCTTGCTGTGATAAGTAATTTGATTTCATTTTGATCCCATTTTGTCTTCTATTTATTCTTCTCTTCCTTCTCAGATCACCATAGAGGACAGTGACTCAGATGAGAATGTTGCATTTTTAAAATGTTCCAGGCCAAAACAAAAGTAAGTTGAAAAGCATGGAGGTGGAAAACACATCTTAACAATTTGCTTTGCATACTTATAAGCACTCTGTAGTTAAAAAAATCCAGGAATGCATAAGACTAAAAAGCTGTGAAATGTATTTAACTATAAAAAAAAAAGTAACTAAACCTGTTGCCCATGCCTTACTTGTTTAACTAACAGGCTGACTTCATTAAGCGCCAGTAAGAGGGGCTCCCAGAGCCAGTCTTTTAAAGGAGTATGCTTTGATGACGATGAGGTAGGAATAATATGTACTCCTTTTTGTGTTGGATTTGTTCACAAATCGATATTTAACTTCACTTCTCCTTTCAGGATGAGTTTGATCCATTCAAGGGGACAAGACAGCAGCGCAGATAAGAAAAGAATCCCAATTGCTTGTCAACTAATGAATCCACTTCTTTTTTGCAGAGATCTGAGTAAACTAGTTTGTTAAAGGTTAACTTGCCTAAAGTTGTTTTAAAAGCTTTGTTCAACATCTAACACCTAGCAATGTTGTCTTTTATACTGGTATTTTATTGTCCCAGAGAAAAAGTGTGTTAATGTCTGAATAAAAGTGTTTATGTCTGTTCCAAGCCAATAAAAACCATAAACTATGACTTTCTACTTATGTGTACATTCATAGGAAAATATGTTGTTGCTACAAGGCAGAATATTGTATTTGACAATTCAGGCAGGGGGAATCTTATTAGTTTGTTGTTTTACCAAGTTCAGTCAACAAATGTATTTTATAGCAAAATACTGATACAACCATCACCCCAAACACACAATACAGTATATAGTTCAATCTGGTTGCTAAAGTTTTCCACACTTCCAAAAGCCATAGAAATGAGTAGGAGGATCCAGCCTTCAACTAACATAGGATACAGAAGCACTAGTACTTATACTGTATGGATAATCAGTTAACGTCTTTTCTACAGGTTTTGATAGGTCAACAGTACAGATAATTGAAGCATCTACTGAACAAGGTGTAGCGTAGCGATTGGTACTCACATCACAGATGACATTGTAATTTTTGGTTTCCGTGTCACTAAGGTGCAGTTATGAGTACATCAGATTACCACTTCCCCCTCTCTTAGTTTGAGGCACCAGTCGAGTACTTTTACCTTGGCAGTATCAGAACAATTATAGGGGACTTTTTGGAATTAATGTAAACTAGAGAAAGTTGGTCAAATTATTTATCTACAAGTTAACAATATCTAACTAATCTTTCAGAGCCTTTTACTGTATTATCAACACAAGGAAAACACAAGTGTGATGAAATTCTCTTGATTATGATTTGTTAATAAAATGTAATCAACATCTAATAAATGAATGCCATGAATGACAGTGCACAAGATGCATAAAATGCAAGTGATTAAGTTGGGTGTTGTTATGGCTATGAGTTACATTGTCTTGTGGAAAAACTGATAAAATGCCGATTCTTTAAAACTACTAAGGTGAAGAGCCTTATGCATCAAACAAATGAAAGATTATTTGTTATTAACTGACATCAGCTATATAACATCTAACGTAAATTCAAAAATTCATAAACTGCCAAGGTCTCTGGAAAGAGGGGTCATCGGATGCCCATTTTCCACAAGTTGATATGATTCTTTAGGATCTTAATGAAAAGTCTATAACATACTTTGGTTAAAATTTCTCAATGGTAGTGTAAAAAACACCCTTTTTACTCTGTCAAAATCAGGTGACGAACAGACTGTAAACTTCAGCCACGAAACTGGCTAACTAGCACATATTAGGAAAGGCGATTTGCAAAGATTCATAAAAAAACCCTTATACTCACTTCTGTAGATGAAGCTGGATCATGAATGATTTGCGCGATATTAAACGCATTTAGGCATATCGGGGATCGACGCATTCCTTTCAAAAACGAAAGTAACGTTAATCCTCTCCCGTCTCAGATGTCGGGAGTAAATGACGACTGCTATGTTCATTATTACATCCATCTCTTAATCTGAGACATTCTTGTCTTCCCCTCCACCGGAGTCGACACAATGGCAGACATCTCTCAGCTCACTCAGGGCGGGTCTTAAGGTAAGACACACACATTTATGTTCAAACAACAACAAAAGTGAATTTTGCATCCGATGACCCCTTCAAGTGATAATTTAACCGTGGTCGAGTGAGCAATCTGGATGACTTTTTCCACTGTTTGTGCTGGCTGGGTAACAAAACTGGAATCCATTTCAGCAACCTTGAATTCGAAGCACTGTGCACACCACTAGATGTCATCAAGAAACAGACTAAGCCCCAAGAATGGGTAAATAGTACGGTAACAATACTAAAACTCAACAAGATTAGGATCTGCATAGACCCTCAAGATCTAAACAAAGCAATAAGAAGGGAACACTATCCTCTCAAAGTGCTTAAGCAAGTTGTTGCAGAAATGCCTGGAGCCAAGATATTCCACTGGGTACTGTTTGTTCCAATGAGGGATTTTGGCAGATCAGGCCGGATGATGATAGTTCTAAACTCTGTACAAGAATACACCCTTAGGGAGCTAGAGTTTTACATGTGCTGAGCAAAGATGGACTGAAACCTGACAAAGAAAAAGTGAGAGCTTTTCTTGAGATGCCGGTGCCACAGGACGTCAGCCCTACAGAAGTTCCTAGGCATGTTGTGGTACTTGGCAAAGTTCATCCCAAATCTTTCAGAAGTGACTGCACCTCCCAGAAAGCTGCTGGAAGGTGAAACACAAGATATGGGAACGTGAACAACAAGATGGTTTCATTCGCCTGAAAGTGCTAGTGAGTACAATGCCAATGTTGAAATTTTATGATGTGTACAGCCAGTTACCTTGTCAGTGCAGAAGATCTAGGAGCTGTGATCCTTCAGGAGGGACAACCAGTAGCGTGCAGCTCAAGAGCACTAACAGACTGTGAATGAAATTATGCACAAATTGAAAAGGAGCGGAGTGTGGGCCTACTCATTGTCGTAATCATACTTTTAGATTTAAAACATATGATGTTGCTAAAAAGAACATTATTTTGTGTATTTGGTGTAATGAAATGTGTTTATGCGGTTTAAGGTTCAAAAAACATTATTTTCCACATACTGTACATTATTGTTCCTCCTTTCTAAAACGCGTCGATTTTTACAAAGCTCATCGGTCTGAAAAGCGAGGTGTGCTCTGATTGGCCAGCTGTCCAGTGCGTTGTGACTGGCCGAATACCTCAAACGTGTGAAGGAAATGTTACGCCCCTTGTGATGCCTTGTCCCGGCCGGAGCGACGAAACAAAAACATTAAAACCCATTATAAACGAGGCATTTGTTGCATCCAGTGGGAACATAATTACTGATTATAATGACTTATACTGTCTTTTTACGCGTTGCATCGCGGCGCATAAACATAAAACCAGGGCCGTGCACGGGGGGTGGCCCGGTGGCTAGAGCCACTGCCCCTTTGCCCTCATCGGCTGAGTTGCCCTCTGGAGTGGAGACCACAGTTCCCGAAGCTCGTTCATTAACAGGTATCTACCTGCATAACAATCCACATTACAGTCAGTGGAGGATTCGCTGAATTAATAATTTGGTAGTTTGTTTTTGTATTTCTGTCGGTAAAGTGATTAAAAGTGATTACACTTTTACATCTTATAGAATATTTAGCAGTTTGTCACACTTTAATTCTTGTAATTAAGTATATTTCCCATTATAATACTTGTCTTGATACTAGTAATCTATAACGCATCATATTTTATTAAAACCATATTAATAGTAGGCCTATAAATAGTTTAAAAATAATATAAATGTTCTAAATGAGTTGTTTATTTGTATGTAATATAGATTAATGCTGTAAAATATTAAAATAAATGTCTAATAATAGGGGAGAGTGGGCTAAGATTAGCCATTTTTTACTTATGTGGTCCTCAATGGAAAATGACGCAGAAATACAAAGAAAATATCTATCCTATCCTATCCTATCCTATAAGTGAAAGTGACGTGACATGTGGCGACCCATACTTGGAATTAGCAGTGGTGGCTCGTCAGGGGAGGCAGGGGGGGCACAGCTTCCCCATAATTTAACAAAAACCGGAACTACCAACTTTGGTGAGAGAAAAAGGTATAAAACAGATGAGCTGACAGACAAAGACTTCAGATGCGGTTACCGTTATCTCGGCTTTGTTGCTGTGACAATAAAGTCTTATTTTGACATCTGGAACTCTGCTTCTCGAACTTCATTGACTACACCAAAGAAAAATACACAACACGAGTCTGACTCTCTAACCATTAGGCCACGACTTCCCCTATATATAATAAAAAAAAAATTGTTCCCATGGCTCAGTTTGCCCCGGGTTAGGGGTAAGTTGACCCGAGTCGAGTCAGTGGGTAAGATGCACCATCTGGTCAAATCTGATTCAAACCCATGTGAAATAAATAACAATTTAAAAACTAATGTAATAATTTCCTTTTTCAAACAGACATATTTCTTTTCATAAAGTTAACTTTAACATAAAACCATCCAAATGAAGTTTAAATTTCAGTATTTATTTGTTTGCATTTCTGAAACAATATGTTGAACACCAAAGTTGTAGTCTTCCTAAAAACTAAACCACATTAAAACACCAGTTTATAATTCAGAAATTTAACTTAACTACAGTGCCTTATGGTGGGTTAAGTTAAAATGCTGACTTAATTTACCCCACAACATTTGGCTCACTTTGCCCCATAGCTACCATTTTGGGGAAAAATAGCTACTGTAACCAGTTCAGGCTAATATTTAGCTAAATGATTTGCATGGTTTAATATGTTGCTAACGTACTTACAGTCTGTGAGTCAGAACAGCCGGCATTGTAGTCAACCAGGATCAGGAAACAGTCCTCCATAAAATGCCCTGCACACATTTGAATATTTGGGTTGAACAACGAAACACACGGCGGGCTAGAGTGAGCGGAGGCTGGCTTGAGTGAGCGG
>NW_015662001.1:36448-38236 GCF_001515625.1 Sinocyclocheilus rhinocerous | reverse complement strand
AGTTGATATATTTCCTCAGCGACCAGCACGAATCAGCTCCAGGCATGACGAAGTGGCTATCGTCCTCTTTTGGAAGGCCAAACAAAGAAACACACAGCACCTTCACTCTTGTAACACTCCAAAGAGAAAGGAAAAATTGAAATCGAATCATATTGATACCTTTAATACTGTCACATGAGTTAAACTGGATGATGACAACACTGAATCATCAATGAACTGACTTTAGCTGGAAAAAAATTACTCTGTTCTTGTCTTCTTGCATTATTGACAATCTATTTTCCTGTTTAACACTGTAAAGCTGCTTTGACACAACCAGTATTGTATAAAGCGCTATACAAATAAAGGTGACTTGACTTGACATGGAATTGATGTTAATGGCGTTGAAATTCTGCAGCACACTGATGGTCAGATCATTCATTATCTAGTCTCGTGTATACTCCATATAGCTAAAGCTGCAAATTCAACTCCTTGTTAAAAATATGGTAGATCCATCACTTCTACCACAAAAGACTGCTTTGTACATAATCTTTCTGACTTGTCTCAATTCCTCAGCATATCCAATAGCTCAGAAAAACTTGATGATGTAACAGAAAGGGGCGTGTTAGAACGAGCCATTTTAGGTAGGCGTGGTTGACTCTTAACTTTTATAAAGAATACCTCTTTGGATTTGAGACTTTAGTCTTTGCAACTTTACAGATCTTCTTTATGCACCAAGAGCTTGTAACACTCCAAAGAGAAAGGAAAAATTGAAATCGAATCATATTGATACCTTTAATACTGTCACATGAGTTAAACTGGATGATGACAACACTGAATCATCAATGAACTGACTTTAGCTGGAAAAAAATTACTCTGTTCTTGTCTTCTTGCATTATTGACAATCTATTTTCCTGTTTAACACTGTAAAGCTGCTTTGACACAACCAGTATTGTATAAAGCGCTATACAAATAAAGGTGACTTGACTTGACATGGAATTGATGTTAATGGCGTTGAAATTCTGCAGCACACTGATGATATCTCAGATCATTATCTAGTCTCGTGTATACTCCATATAGCTAAAGCTGCAAATTCAACTCCTTGTTAAAAATATGGTAGATCCATCACTTCTACCACAAAAGACTGCTTTGTACATAATCTTTCTGACTTGTCTCAATTCCTCAGCATATCCAATAGCTCAGAAAAACTTGATGATGTAACAGAAACTATTAACTGTCTCTTTTCTAGCACTTTAGATACGGTTGCTCCTTTACTCTTAAAGAAGATTAAGGAAAACAGTTCGACACCGTGGTATAACGAGCACACTCGCGCCTTAAAGAGAGCAGCCCGGAAAATGGAGCGCAGCTGGAAGAAAATAAAATTAGAGGTATTTCGTATTGCATGGCGGGAAAGTACTTCTACTTATAAAGAAGCTCTAAAAACTGCTAGATCTACTTACTTTTCGTCTCTCTTAGAAGAGAACAAACACAACCCCAGGCATTTATTCAATAAAGTGGCTAAATTAATGAAAAATAAAGCATCAACAGACGAAGACCTTTCCCAACAGTACAGCAGTAATGACTTTTTGTTTCTTTACTTCCAAGATCGATACTATTAGAGAGAAAATTCTAACCATGCAACCGTCAGCCACAGTATCGCATCAGATAGTGCACTATAACAGGGGAGTGCAGTACAGATAGTGCACTCCCCTGAGGAACAATTCCACTCATTCTGTTATAGGACAGGAAGAATTGTATAAACTTGTCAAATCATCAAAACCTACAACATGTATGTTAGACCCTATTCCATCT
>NW_015662001.1:33152-36390 GCF_001515625.1 Sinocyclocheilus rhinocerous | reverse complement strand
CATTTATTCAATACAGTGGCTAAATTAACGAAAAATAAAGCATCAAAAGACACAGACCTTTCCCAACAGCACTCAGTAATGACTTTATGAACTTCTTTACTTCCAAGATCGATACTATTAGAGAGAAAATTCTAACCATGCAACCGTCAGCCACAGTATCGCATCAGATAGTGCACTATAACAGGGGAGTGCAGTACAGATAGTGCACTCCCCTGAGGAACAATTCCACTCATTCTGTTATAGGACAGGAAGAATTGTATAAACTTGTCAAATCATCAAAACCTACAACATGTATGTTAGACCCTATTCCATCTAACCTACTAAAAGAGGGGCTTCCAGAAGTCATGGATTCTCTTCTGAATATTATTAATTCATCAAAGTCTTTAGGATATGTCCCTAAAACCTTCAAATTGGCTGTTATTAAGCCTCTCATTAAAAAAAACCACAACTTGATCCTAGAGAATTAGTTAATTACAGACCGATCTCAAATCTACCTTTTCTGTCAAAAATACTAGAAAAGGCAGTATCCTCTCAGCTATGTTCCTTCTTGGTAAGAAATGGTATCTGAGGATTTCCAGTCAGGATTTAGACATTGAGCTTAAGCCAATTATGCTTAATAAGCCGAAAACTCACTTGGTCATGTAAACGCAGTAACCCGTTTTCTTTTATCGGAGTAAGGTCATAAACGGCGTAACAGGTAGTTTTTTGGCTCTTGTGCAAGTGCACACAAGTGCGCATGTGTGATACGTGACAGGACCGCATCGTTAGTGCAGATTTAAGCACATCTAGACCATCTTGCAGTAAACAAAGAAGGAAATATATCACAAAAGCAGACTTTTTCATGACTCAGAAAATGATAAAAATGTGTTCTCATCTCGTGCAGCAGAAGTAGAAGTGGTTCAGTCACAATGCTGCATTTATAACTGCATGAGAGGATAATATATGAGCTGTAGCTAAGTTTCCCGACATGTTGCAAGTTTACATGTTGCAAGCTTAATTTAACATCACAACTGACAAATGTATGGAATACTCGGAGTCAGATACACAAATGATTATATTTTCACGTCACTACAGGGAAATAACCTGATTTATTAATGAAGTCATGTAAACGTGCTCAGTATCATAGTACTGAGACTGCTCTCATCAGAGTTACAAATGACCTGCTCTTATCATCCGATCATGGTTGTATTTCTCTGTTAGTGCTACTGGATCTTAGCGCTGCATTTGACACTATCGACCACAAGATCCTTAACAAAATGATGTTGGCATTAGTGGAATTGCATTGTCATGGTTCAAAACTTATTTATCTTACTGTCATCAATTCGTAGCAGTAAATGACGAGATATAATATCGATCACAAGTGCAGTATGGAGTGTCGCAAGGCTCAGTACTAGAACCGTTGCTTTGTTAATTCCTCGTCATCAGTTAGGTAACTAGGTCTGCTATTTGATAGCAATCTTTCCTTCGAAAACCATGTTTCTAGCATTTGTAAAACTGCATTTTTCCATCTTAAAAATATATCTAAATTACGACCTATGCTCTCAATGTCAAATGCAGAAACGTTAATTCGCAACACATCGCCCACCACTGTTTCTCTGGTGCTCGTGTTCTCGATGTTTCTGCGCAGATACCCGCGATCCTGAAGGGCGACGAGAGCACCGGAGCGGTCGTGCTTCACGCGGGGGTTAACGACACCATGCTGCGGCAGACGGAGACACTGAAGAGGGACTTCAGGAGCCTGATCGGGACGGTGCGCCGCACATCGCCCGCGACGACGATCATCGTGTCAGGACCGCTTCCCACGTATCGACGAGGACACGAAAGGTTCAGTAGACTTTTTGCTTTAAATTAATGGTTATTGTCATGGTGTAAAGAACAGAAACTGCTCTTTGTTAATAATTGGAATCTTCTCTGGGAGCGTCCTAGGCTTTTTTGCGCTGATGGCCTGAACCCCAGCAGAGTCGGAGCGGAACTCCCGTCGGACAACATCTCCAGGACGCAACACTCTATATGACTAGTAAGCCAATTCTCAAATATCTGCAATGATGGCTTTTGTTCTACCCATTTAAATGATAGAAGTACTTGCACTGTCCAATCTATAAAGACTGTGTATGTTCCCCGAATAGTGAGGTCAAAATATAAATTTAATGCAGGATCTAGAAAAAATCTGATCATGATTAAACCAGAAAATTGCAAAATAAATGAACATTTTATTTGAATGAATTTTAAAGTTTGGGCTCCTAAACATTCGATCACTCGCACCCAAAACAGTTATTGTGAATGAAATGATCACAGATAATATATTTTATGTACTCTGCTTAAAGGGGTCATATGATAATCCCTAAAAGTTGCTAAAAATAACATTATTTTGTGTATTTGGTGTAATGAAATGTGTTTATGCGGTTTAAGGTTAAAAAACACATTATTTTCCACATGCTGTACATTATTCTTTCTCCTCTATGCCCCGCCTTTCTGAAACGCGTCGATTTTTATAAATCTCATCGGTCTGAAAAGCGAGGTGTGCTCTGATTGGCCAGCTATCGCAATTATCACAGTAATCAGATTCACAGTAATCAGCGTTGTGATTGGCCGGATACCTCAAGCGTGTGACAGAAATGTTACGCCCCCTTACCATGCTGTGATGCTGTCTCCTGGCACGACCAGACAAAACCAATAAAATCCATTACAAACGAGGCATTTATTGCATCCAGTGGGGACATAATTACAGATTATAATGACTTATACTGTCTTTTTACGCGCTGCGTTGCATCGCGCAAACATAAAACCATGTCTGCATTTGTAATCGGAGAAATGACAAACAACAAGCCCTATTCTACACTGCTCAAAACTCACGTTTGAATCATCAGTGGCAAATCCTTTAAATATGAAAAACGTACTTACAGTCTGTGAGTCAGAACAGCCGGCATTGTAGTCTACTCTACCAGGATCAGGAAACAGTCCACCATAAAACATCTGAATATTTGGGTTGAACTGTTCTGGAACAGTGTTGTAAATACAACTTAACCACTGATTTCTAGTCATGTCCTTCCAAAAGAGCCAGCGGCTTGAGTGGCAATTTTTTTTTTATAAGTTATACTGGTAGTCCACCACTGTATGAAGATTTTTGGGGTATAATATATCACAGTTTACTTTATTATGCTATACATAACACTATAGTGTCCTGCACCCACTAAAAAAATATCAAAAATTATATCTGGTGTCTGAATAATTTTTGGTT
>NW_015662001.1:30847-32494 GCF_001515625.1 Sinocyclocheilus rhinocerous | reverse complement strand
GTAAATACAACTTAACCACTGATTTCTAGTCGTGTCCTTCCAAAAGAGCCGGCGGCTTGAGTGAGCGGAGGCCGGTGGCTAGAGTAAATACAACTTAACCACTGATTTCTAGTCATGTCCTTCCAAAAGAGCCAGCGGCTTGAGTGGCAATTTTTTTTTTATAAGTTATACTGGTAGTCCACCACTGTATGAAGATTTTTGGGGTATAATATATCACAGTTTACTTTATTATGCTATACATAACACTATAGTGTCCTGCACCCACTAAAAAAATATCAAAAATTATATCTGGTGTCTGAATAATTTTTGGTTTGGCTGTGGATTAATTCTTGTTAAAACTACAAAGTAATTCAGTCAAGAGCAGTGAGTGATTTTCTTTCTTTTTATTTTCGTTTTCTGATCGTGATTAAACCAGAAAATTGCAAAATAAATGAACAAAAACCATTTTTAAAGTTTGGGCTCCTAAACATTAGATCACTCGCACCCAAAGCAGTTATTGTAAATGAAATGATCACAGATAATATATTTGATTATCTTATATATGTTTTATTACGTTTTATTTTCTTGGATTAACATTAAGGACACTGACAGCAGATAGTAAATTAGGCGCGGTCACTTTAAGAGACAATGCATCCATTATAATGATACACATCCGATTTCTTTGTCCACTGTTTACTTTCACTTAAGACATAACCGACAGTTTTTTTTTTTCGAGGATACTCTCCAAGACGGGTATTTTGACATAATTTTGTATGTATTTGTTGGTACAAGAGCAAGAAGAGGCAAATTAGGTGTTCAAGCGCTTTGAGACTCTCTGCATGCGCCCTGAACACCAGAACACCGCGGGTGCTGAATTGGGCTTTTTCACATGTTTTTCTGTTTGCATGTTTAAACTGCGGTTTGTATTTGTTCGTTCAGGTGCAGGAGGACGCGAAGTAGAGCTCGGTTCGGTGTTGCTGTCCATGAGACATGGCTCTCTGTGTGCGCACCGAACATGGCCCACGAGTACTCAGTTGAGTTTTTCCGCGTCTTGTGTTTTAATGCTTTAAACTCTTTTGAATGTTTAAATTGGCAAGGCTTAAAAACACGTGCAAATCATAAGCTTTCGTGACGATGCGCAGCCTATCAACTGTCCTGAGCATCTTTTTAGGCTGGCCTCAGCCAGTCAGTTGTGATCGCCGGGGGGGCCCCCCCAATCGTCACCACTTTTCACCCCACTAGCGACGGCCCTGTGTCCAGCTATAGACAGGCTCTAAAAGCTGCCTAGGCCGGCCGAGCATATCCCGCTACAATCCATCACGCTCCCTAAGGTCACAAAACTCTGGACTTTTGGAAGTACCTAGTATCTTAGGTACTAGGCAAAGTCCACTAAAGTAGGAAGAGTTTTTTGCATTTGGCTCTCAAACCCTGGAATAGCCTTCCTGATAATGTTCGGGGTTCAGACACACTCTCTCTGTTTAAATTTAGATTAAAGACACATCTCTTTGGCCAAGCATTCAAATAATGCATCTCATAATCTTGTACTGCAGTTATATCTGATCAAATGCACATTATTATTCTTTAGTTTGGGTTAAACAAATAAATTTTGCTTGGTTGGAACAGCAGCTACACTAATTATGTCTATTTGTTTCTCTGTTTTTGCCAAGG
>NW_015662001.1:29139-29790 GCF_001515625.1 Sinocyclocheilus rhinocerous | reverse complement strand
GACCTCAGATGATGCCAACCCTGAAACAACATACAGAACTAACAAATGTTGCTATAAGTTTGATTGCATCATATAATAATTACTGTTAATAGTGTTCATCGTCTGTTTAATTACATCTTTAATTGATTTTTACGTACATTTCTGCAATATATACATTAACTGACAGTCACCACTGATAAGCTACTACTAAATATATTGTAGAAACTTAATTTTCTGTAAAGTTGCTTTGCAACGATTTGTATCGTGAAAAGCGCTATACCAATAAACTTGAATTGAATTGAATTGATATTACCTAGAATATCAAAATCAACTGCAGGCGGCAGATCCTTTTCCTATTTAGCGCCCAAACTCTGGGACAATCTACCTAGCGTTGTTTGGGAGGCAGACACACTCTGTCAGTTTAAATAAAGACCCATCTCTTTAACCTTGCTTAACCTAGCCAGCAGCTATCACTCTGCAGCTCTCATCTGATTGCCCACCTAAGTTAAGCAGGGTTGAGCCTGGTCAGTACCTGAATGGGAGACCTCCTGGGGAAAACTAGGTTGCTGCTGGAAGAGGTGCTAGTGAGACCAGCAGGGGGTGCTCACCCTGTGGTCTGTGTGGGTCCTAGCGCCCCAGTATAGTGATGGGGACACTATACTGTCAAAAAGC
>NW_015662001.1:5341-22976 GCF_001515625.1 Sinocyclocheilus rhinocerous | reverse complement strand
CCAACCCCTCAGAGGACCTCAGATGATGCCAACCCTGAAACAACATACAGAACTACCACATTTTGCTATAAGTTTGATTGCATCATATAATAATTGCTGTTAATAGTGTTCATCGTCTGTTTAATTACATCTTTAATTGATTTTTACGTACATTTCTGCAATATATACATTAACTGACAGTCACCACTGATAAGCTACTACTAAATATATTGTAGAAACTTAATTTTCTGTAAAGTTGCTTTGCAACGATTTGTATCGTGAAAAGCGCTATACCAATAAACTTGAATTGAATTGAATTGATATTACCTAGAATATCAAAATCAACTGCAGGCGGCAGATCCTTTTCCTATTTAGCGCCCAAACTCTGGGACAATCTACCTAGCGTTGTTTGGGAGGCAGACACACTCTGTCAGTTTAAATAAAGACCCATCTCTTTAACCTTGCTTAACCTAGCCAGCAGCTATCACTCTGCAGCTCTCATCTGATTGCCCACCTAAGTTAAGCAGGGTTGAGCCTGGTCAGTACCTGAATGGGAGACCTCCTGGGGAAAACTAGGTTGCTGCTGGATCTCCTCTCCACCAATAAGCTGGTGTGTGGTGGGCATTCTGGTGCACTATGGCTGCCGTCGCATCATCCAGGTGGATGCTGCACACTGGTGGTGGATGAGGAGATCCCCCCTCACAATGTAAAGCTTTGTAAAGCTCAAAAAACTCTGAGTGCTTAGAAAAGCGCTATTTAAATGTAATGAATTATTATTATTATTATTATAATACACATAACACACTATCACATTTCTATAATTCAAATCCTTTAAAGGATTGTTAGGCTGCATTTGTTAGGTCAAACGGAACCAGGAAAACTTCCCATAACATCCGATGTACTCGTTACATCGTAAGAAGAATGGCATCTATGCTAATATTAGTCTCTTTCATTCTTATTCTGAGTTCACTGTAGTCATACGGATCCAGTCTGTATCCATATATTATACCATATATGGCAATATATGGCTGTATACCATAATTATAGCAATATATGCAATGTCTTAGACCTGAACAACCATCAGTCATTTAATTAACCCTCGCATTGAGTTTCTCAATGAGGCTATTAAACTTTATATTAAATGCACCAGTTCAGCTAGAATCTGGACGGTTTTCTTGCGTTGCCTGTTTGTAGGGATTCCCTTTGTGGGGTGTCATCCGCTGAAAGGGGGTTTCCCAAGGTTGTTGATTGGCTGGAGGTCTAGCAGTTGTTCGAAGCGACATCTTGAGGAGGCCAAATGTTGGACGTTGACTGACGTATGGTGTGGAGTTGTGGGCTGGTTGAAGTTTTGGCGGCGGGCACAAGCGAAGTCGAACTCAGACACGGCTTTGTAGCAAAACTTAACTCAGAACACAAAACTTTCAACGTAACAGAAAAGAAACAAGTAAAGGAAAGAAAAGAAGAAAAGTGTGACAAGACTAGATGGCATATCTATTTCATGGTAGAGGAGCACCTGGCATGTAAGCCAGAGCACGCTCAAAGAGCGGTAAAAACCTTACGGCAAAAAGCCCAAAAGGCAAAAAGCTAAATTTGTTTGTGTCCTGAGTTTTTAAACTCGGCTGTTGGACACATCCCTCTGGCCAGACCAAACCAGCAGTTCAATTTCAGTCACATTGTGCAGAGGACTCATCTGGTTCCTGTGGTCTTGTCCCGGTGGTCGTCTGAGACAAGGTCTTTACAGGGGATCTGTATCTGGGGCTCATCTAGTTGTCCTGGTCTCCGCTGTCTTTCAGGGCTGTAGAGGTCCTTTCTAGGTGCTGATCCACCATCTGGTCTGAATACGTACTGGATCCGGGTGACTGCAGTAAAGGCTTCTCGACGAAAGCAATGAGTTACAAACAAAGTTCATGAGGCTTTCATCGTTCCTTCTTCTCCCAGGAGAGCCGAGTTCTGCCCAACTGCATGGGTTCAGGATCTGAAATGGTGCTGACCGTAGCGTTGGAGATGGAAAGAGAATAGTCAGTTGTCTCTGGAGCAAAACCTTGAGTTGAATGTAGATCTTGCCACTGAAGACGAGTGTCCACTCTTATAGCTAGATCAATCAGATCATCCAAGGCAGATGGTAATTTCAGAGAGTAGAGCTCATTCTGTATACAGTCAGCCAATCCATGCAGGAATGTGTCCCACTGCGCTTCCTCGTTCCAGTTACACCCAGCAACCAGCATGCAAAACTCAATGCAATAATCCATCACAGATCAATTACCTTGCCGCAGCTCTGCCAACACCTGCTCCTAGGATGCATTAAAAAACATTTTTGAAAAGTTCTGAAATAAGCTTTGTCCCTATATCTACTGCATGCTATATCAAGTAATAAACATTGTGGCCAAATTTCTGTGGAAAATAATGTGTTTTTTTTTACTTTAAACCGCATAAACACATTTCATTACACCAAATACACAAAATAATGTTCTTTTTAGCAGCATCATATGACCCCTTTAAATTGTATATTTACCGGGTCAACCACACCCGAGAAATGAAAATTATATACAATTATGTAGCTTAGCAATTCAATATTTATGAATAAAAATAAAAAAAGCAACTTTTAGCATTATTGTGCTAAAAATGACCAAACCTATAATACAGTTAGAAGTATATGACTTACTCATGATATGCTCATGTTCTTTGACAGTAAAACATGCTAAAATCATAGTCATTTCATGCTGTACAACAGTGAAAGAAATGCGACGTGTCGCCAAGTATGGTAACCTATACTCAGAATTTGTGTTAACCTATCCAAGTGCATACACACAGCAGTGAGCAGTGAACACACACACTGTGAACAAACACCTGGAGCAGTGGACAGCCATTTTTGCTGCAGTGCCCAGCAGCAGCTGGGGGTTCAGTGCCTTGCTCTTTTTTTATTTAATTTCTTTACTTTTCTTTATTTATTTACCAACTGCCACTGTCATTTTGTCGTGAATGACTGTGTAGAGTGTGGCATCAAGCTGAATGTGGGTATTGAGGGTGAAAGAGGGTATTGAGTATGGAAGAGAGCACTGTTCATTCACTCCCCCCACCTACATTTCCTGATGGTACAGAGAATGGAACCCACAACCTTCGGGTTACAAGTCCGACGTTCTAACAATTAGGTCACAACTGCCATGAAGCACTCTTGTTTGCAACATTCTTCTTCCTTAGATTATGCCTCAGCTTCCAGTCTGCTTCAACCACCTCCAGAGTGTTCTGATAATGCTGTTCTTATCTGGGTGCATCAACGTACTGCACTCAGCTCGATGCCATGCTCTGCACAGTCATTCACGACAAAATGGTGATGGGCAGTTGTGGCCTAATGATTGGAGAGTCAGACTTGTAACCCAAAGGTCTCAGGTTCAATTCCCAGTACCGGCAGGAAATGTAGGTGGGAGTGAATGAACAGTGCTCTCTTCCACCCTCAATACCCACAACAGAGTAAGCAAGGCACCGAACTCCCGGGGGGCGCGGCGCTGCCCACTGCTCTGGGTGTGTGTTCACTAATCACTGCTGTGTGTGTGCACTTGGATGGGTTAAATGCAGAGGACAAATTCCAAGTGTCATTGTTGCTCATGTCCTGCCATCTCAGTTCTGTTCCAGTGTTTTGTTCTTCGTTGTCATTGTGGATTACCTGTTGTCTTCGTTGTTCCTGGATTCCCTTTGGCTCTTCTGGTCGGCAGTTTGCTTCACTAGCTCATTGCCCCAAGTTTGGGTTACCATACTTGGTCTACATGTCACATCGTCAGTAATGTAAAGTAAATAAATAAATATATACATACATACTCCAAAAGTGCCAGAAACGGGTAATTATTATTTTTGGTTATTATTATTTATATGCTTATTTGCAACCCTGTAATGATATTTTGCATCATATGTGGACCTGGTAGACATTAATTCTTTTGAAATATTTTGCACATTTGCTGCCTGACTTAAGTGGAACGACTTTATGCTAGGGCCAAAGTGAAAATCTTACATTTTGATTTTTTGATGCACCCTACCCATGCCGCTTCTCTGCCAGAGACAGCATGGTCAAAAACCTTCTTGAGCTCCTCCGCAAAGGACTGGACCGAGGAGCAACATTAGCGTTTCTGTTCCCACACTGCCGTTTCCCATTGAGCCACTCGATCGAAGCCACTTTAGATTCCTTTGATGGGAACGCGGATGGCTGGAGAGAGCACTTTGCCAGAAATGAATGATACAGTTATGGCTGACCAGAATAATAGACGGCTGGAGGAGGTAGTTGAGGTTCACTGTCATAAGCAGTAAGATCTCCGATGGGGGAACCGACGGTGGATTAGCCGTAGTGGGCGTGTTCACAGCACTGGTTTTAAATTGCTGGAACTGGGCAGAGAATTCGGCAACCTGCGCTACAAAAGCCTGAACTGTTCGACCAGTCAATACGATTTGCTGCTCTTGGTGCTCCATACAGGCGTTGTTACTTGCCAAAATGTCTCTCAGTTCAGAGGCATTTGCTGGATCCATCCTGGTCACATCGTTACGTCAAGGAAAATAACGAGCTGGATCTAAAAGCAAATGCAATCAAATAGCGCGTTTATTCATTTACATTTACATTTAGACATTTGGCAGAAGCTTTTATCCAAAGCGACTTACAAATGAGGACAATAGAATCAATCAAAATCAACAAAAGATCAATGATATGCAAGTGCTATGAAAAGTCTCAGTTAGCTTAACGCAGTACACGTAGCAAGGGTGTGTATATATATATATATATATTGTAAGGGAAACAGGCGCTGATCGTTGGTTCAGGCTTGTGGCGCCAGGATCTGATTTACGACATCCTGTGTCTTGGGCCTCTGTGGAATTTGGCTCCTCATGTTTCAACCATGTTTTGACCAAATCTTAGATTGTCTGATTCGGTCTGATATCCTACAATATATATATATATATATATATATACACACTAAAAATAGAGCTGAAATACGTAGTTATACGTATGTATTTCAGCTCTATTTTTAGTGTCCCGACTTATTTTGAAAAAATCATGTTTTATCCTGTATTTAAAAATTTCTTTACGACTGGGTGATCAGAACAAGTAGTAGAAGTGTTCTGTCATGCGAGAACAGCCTAATCAAAGGTAACCAAGCTTGTCGTAGAACGAAATTACCATCCAATCACAATTGACCATATGCACGGAGCGCTATTTAGAACTTCTGGGTAAAGATAAGCCAGCTCGTAATCTTCCGGTGAAGCTCATTTTATATGTGCTATATATATAGGTAGAGCATGGGTTCAGGATCTGAAATGGTGCTGACAGTAGCGTTGGAGATGGAAAGAGAATAGTCAGTTGTCTCTGGAGCAAAACCATGAATCTTCTCATGGAAACCTCTCCTGCCTCATTCTTATCAGAAACTGAGAAACAAAATAATTGCAACCCCGTAAATAATGATAGCGGAATTAACATACAGTTTTGTGTTATTAAAGAACATATAATTTTATATGCAGAGTCTGGTAATCCCAGGAAAGTACCCTGACACATAACTGTACATTTAAATGCTGACAAATAAACACTATTGTAACTGTTTAGGCGGTTAGGCTGAGCTCGTAATGGTATTCTCGATAATCAATATCTTACCTTCATAGCCATGAACACATTTTTTAAATTGTATAAAATTTTAAAGCCTTTATTATTTCTCAACTCTGTGCAGTAAAATTCACTTCATTAAAGGTTCACTTTTCACTCATGAAGACGACGAAGAAATGTGCCAAAATCGTATCTCTTGGCGAAAAATAAAGACTTTTTAAGATGAAAATGAAATTACCGTTATGACCAGGAGATGGCAGCAGAGGATCACTCATTGACTGCAGCTGCCATTTCAACTCCCTAGTTTTTTTCACGTCTTGCTTTTTGATTTATTATAAAATAAATATTATAACAAATTTTAGTACTTTATCGCACTGAAGTATAAAGTATAGCAAGTGCAGCAAGTCACAAAGTCGCATGTCATTTAAAAAAATAAATAAATAAGGCCAGACAACAGCCTATAATGCTGAATTATTTAAATACCCATATAGTTAAATACAAATTAAATAAGCTGGTATAACAATTAAATAATGCATTCAATATTTTGAAATGTTTAGATTTAATTTAATAACTACATCGTTTAAGTTTTATCCAACACAGACTTTTTGCTCTCCTACGGTGGCTGAGAGAGCTCAACGAGCTGCAAATGAAAAAACACATGCAAATAGAAAAAACACCTGCAAATTAAGAAAACATCTTCATCAATTTGACAACAGACGCGCTGCAAATGCTCACAATACAGCCAAATAAAGAAATGCGCTGCAAATAGGCACAGACCACATTGGAAATGTTTAAGGGAACCGCAAAGTGACGAACATGGCTGGGACATATTTATCAATGTTTGCTCTGAAAGGTGAGATTTTTGTTTATTTTAACATCTTGATCATACGATTCCTTTGCTTCTTCTTTTTTTTTTATTTTTTTATTATTATCCTAAATAAGCTGATGAAATACACAATGACTATGTTTACATGGACATCAGTAATCTAATTATTTACCTTTTTCTAAATAAGCCAATATTATGATCAGTACCGCCGTTCCCTATACGCAGAGAACGCAGTTTGCATAGGGCACCAACTCCCAGGGGGGCACCATCTCAGTTGCTCCAAAAAAAAAAAAACGTGACGCACCATTCCCGCATCCGCTCGCACCTCATGTTTGCAGCTGAATGCAAATGATCATAATTGATGGAAAACGAAGCCCGTGCATCACTTTCAGGCACATTCATAATCCTGTGAAACTTTTTTGGCTGTTGACGTTAATAACGTGTTTTAATGTCGGAAATAATTTCACCACCACCAACGCATGTAATATTCTCTCTGAGTTTCCATGTTCCCTTACAAAAATAAGCCACGGTTTTAACACAAATAAAACCAAAAATCATCGTTCTTGTAGCCGTGGTAACCGCAGATTAACCATGGTTTTGTTACTTCCAATAATAATTTACATAGAAGTTTTAAGATAATAATTTTTTGTGGTTATAAAAACAGACCTAAGCTAACAATAGCCTTTAAAATGACTTAAAATGCATTATATAAAAACAATAAGGCAATAATGATTGGTTCATTAATAATTATATGGTTTCATCGAATAACACTGTTAAAATACATAATATAGGCTAATACAAAATAAACAATGTATGTACATTACATGTTATTACAAATGCCTGCAAAGGGAGCCAAAGGCCTGGTAATTGCTGCTGCTACACTTACAGGACAAATAAATCCTTGTTTAATAGGCTATTGACCAAACATTTAATTCAAATATCCACTTAATCTTTAATTTTTGGCCACCTTTTTACCATACATGACACAGCCTCTATAATTTCTTCAACAAAAAACATGTGGACATCACAACCCTTACAAAAATTAACTATGGTTTTATCGTAGTAAAACTGCTTAATTTTTTTTTTGCATCATTTCTGAACGCTTGAGACTATAAAATCAATCAGACAACTGTATTAATAAAATCATAGCCATAGGTAACTGTCTAGATTTGTAATTTGTAAATAATAACATTTATTTATTTATTTACTTTTATATTTTATTAAAGTTCTATTTTGACCCCTATAGTAGGAACTACGCCCTTACTCATGTGAAACTTCTTCATGGACATCACAAGAGGCACATTATGAGTAATCGACAGTGTGTAAATAAAGTCAAACATGCAGTACCGCCGCTCCCTATACGCAGAGTACGCAGTTTACGTAGGGCACCAAGTCCCAGAGGGGCACCATCCCAGTTGCTCAAAAAAATAACTTTCATTCTATATTAATATTAACATGTACATATACATAAATACAAATATAAAATGCATTTTACGGTGAACGCAGTAGGCTAAGCACACGTGACGCGCAATTCCCGCATCCGCGCCCGCTCGTACCTCATGTTTGCGGCTGAATGCAAATGATCATAATTGATGGAAAACGAAGCCCGTGCATCACTTTCAGGCACATTCATAATCCTGTGAAACTTTTTTTGACTGTTGACGTTAATAACGTCTTTTAATGTTGGAAATAATTTCCGCATCTAATATTCTCTCTTGAGTTTCCATGTTCCATTACGAAAATTATCCATGGTTTTAACATGAATAAAACCAAAAATCATCGTTCTTGTAGCCGTGGTAACCGCAGATTAACCATGGTTTTGTTACTTCCAATAATAATTTACATAGAAGTTTTAAGATAATAATTTTTTGTGGTTATAAAAACAGACCTAAGCTAACAATAGCCTTTAAAATGACTTAAAATGCATTATATAAAAACAATAAGGCAATAATGATTGGTTCATTAATAATTATATGGTTTCATCGAATAACACTGTTAAAATACATAATATAGGCTAATACAAAATAAACAATGTATGTACATTACATGTTATTACAAATGCCTGCAAAGGGAGCCAAAGGCCTGGTAATTGCTGCTGCTACACTTACAGGACAAATAAATCCTTGTTTAATAGGCTATTGACCAAACATTTAATTCAAATATCCACTTAATCTTTAATTTTTGGCCACCTTTTTACCATACATGACACAGCCTCTATAATTTCTTCAACAAAAAAACATATGGACATCACAACCCTTACAAAAATTAACCATGGTTTTATCTTAGTAAAACTGCTTAATTATTTTGCGTGATTTCTGAATGCTTGAGACTATAAAATCAATCAGACAACTGTATTAATAAAGTCATAGCCCTAGGTAACTGTCTGAGCTACAATTGTAATTTGTAAATAATACAATTTATTTATTTACTTTTATATTTTATTAAAGTTCTATTTTGACCCCATAGTAGGTTTTTTTTATTTTATTTTTTTACTTCCATAATATTTTAGGGAAGGGGCACAACAATACAATCCAGCTTAGGGCACCCATTTGGCCAGCAGCGGCCCTGATTATGATTATGGTGTTTCCATGAGTTGCTTTTAGAATATTCCTTTCATGTTCCCATTTTACATGTTATAGTACATCGTTCGATTAATGGCACACGTCAGGGCCGTCGCTAGTGGGGTGAAAGGTGGTGACGATTATAGGGGCCCAAGGCTGAGGGGGGCATTCCCCCTGCGAATGCCCGAGGCCAGCATAAAAAGACGGCCTGCACGTCGTCATGAAAGCTTATCAATTGCACGTGTTTTAAGTCTTGTCAATTTAAACATTCAAAACAGTTTAAAGCATTCAAACACAAGACGTGTAAAAACTCAACTGAGTGTTGGCGCGCCGAGTTCGATGCGCACACGGAGAGCCGCGCAAACACCGAACCGAGCTGTTCTTCGCTTCCTCCCGTGCCTGAACGAACAAATACACCTCGCCAGTTTAGACATACAAACACAAAAAGACATGAAAAGCTTAATTCAGCACCCTGAATTCAGCTGTTCTGTGCGCACAGCGCGCACGCAGAGAGCCGGGTCTCACAGTCCTTGAACACCGAATTGAGTTTAGTCTCTTCTTGCTCTTGAAACGACAAATACATACAAAATTGTCACAATACCTGTCTTTGTGAGTATCCTCGAAAAGATTGTCAGTTATGTCTTAAGTGAAAGTAAGCAGTTAAGAAAGAAATTGAATGTGTATCATTATATTGGATGTATTGTCTCTTAAAGTGACCGCGCTTAATTTACTAGCTGCTGTCAGTGTTCTTAATGTTAATCCAAGAAATTAAGTGGGAGAAAATCACTCACTGCTCTTTACTGAATTACTTTGTAGTTTTAACAAGAATTTGTCTATATTTAATTTATACAGTGAAAACTATGCAATGCTATTTACATTTGATTATTCAGTTTCTGTACCTGGACACCTACAAACTTGAAAAAACGTAAACATTGTTTTATTTGTATATTTGTTTATTTGTGCTATTTACACAATTTCAAACAGGGCCCACGGGTATAACCTGGGCCCCGCAAACGCCAGCTACGGCCCTGGGTACAGGTCACTCATCTACTGAAGGAAAATGACCTGTTGAATGATCTTCTTGAAATGATCTTCGCAATGTCCACCATCATCCCCATCCCAAAGAAATCCAAAATTACAGGACTTATGCGACATGCCGGTATGGAGGATGTCTAAAAATGCACCGGTCTGCATGGAGAGAAAAATCTGCTTCAAAGAGGATTTCTGCAAGGAGGACAGAGAGGCTCACGCTCGATTATGGCCTAAAGTTGAGGAGGCAAGAAAGAAGAACCTGAAAGCGTACCTGCGCGATGGATATGCAGTGATTAATGGTCAGAGGGTAACTACCTAATCCGTGGTGATTATGGTGATGTGCCTGTTTTTTGTTTTTTTTTTGTGAAGAGAGGAGCTGAAATCTAAGGCACATAAACTTCTGAATTAACACTTTGTGACTGTGTTACCAGGTATTTCAGCATTATATACAACGTTAATAACTAAATTATTATTGGAATGGTTATCATCATAGGCCATAGGGCCAATCTTGAGTTCTGAAGGTTACATCGGTCTTAAATGTATGATACTTTATTATTATAATAAAAAGAATGATAGCTGAAAGTAGCAGTTCTTTAATAGCTTAAAGAACTGCTACTTTCAGATATCATTCTTTTTATTATAATAATTAAATAAATATAAATAAGCTTATGTCTTTATCTCTGTTATCTCTAAATGTTAGTGGTATTAGGTGTAATGTTAAACGTAAGGCACTTTTTCTTTCTTGCAAGGAGCAAGTAAAGGTTAATTGTTTCTTTTTTCAACAGACACATTCAACAGATGTAGATGAGATTCTGGAAGTCACAATGAGGTGGAGAGGCTCTTTTTCTCATGGAACTTCCCATTCTGCAGGAGTCGCCTTTTTGTTTAATCGAACGGATACTAAAATTATTGCAAACTTATGCGATAGTGAAGGTCACTGGATTATGGTCGTTCTTGAATTTAATGAATGTAACTATATGTTGATAAATGTTTATGGTTACACTAATAAGGCCGATAATAGGCTATTGTTTCAGAATATGGCTACTATGATTGATGAATGGAAGAGCACATATCTTACAGATAAAATTATTATTGGAGGAGATTTTAATGCTGTTCCAGATGAATGGCAGGATAGATATCCTACTCCTTTTAAAAAAAATTCATTTAATCCCCTGATTTACAATTTATACAATTTTCATTAATCTCCTGATTTACAATTTATCCAAATTTCTCTATCTAATTGATATTTGGCGTTTGAAGAACCCACAAAAAAGACATTTTACATGGGGGTCTTTTTCAGGGCGTACTCAACGTTCTAGATTAGATTTTTGGTTGATAACTAGTAATCTTTTTTCCTCATATGACTGTGATATTCTTCCTTCAACCTTTACTGATCATAGTGCCATATCACTCTCATTTAGAAGTAATGATAGTCCACCATTAGTTAGATCTCACTGGAAATTTAATAGTAATTTACTGAAAAGTGATTTCTTCTGTAAGTCTGTTTTGTCAACAATTAATGATGTCAAAAATATGTCAGAATTAACTCCAGTTGGTAAATGGGAATGGGTCAAATTTAGTATTAAAAGATTGGCAATAAAAGAAGGGAAACTTTTTGCAAATGCAAGAAAATCAAGACAGTTAACAATCCTATCAAGATTAAATGACCTTAGTAACAAAGACATTCTGAATAATATTGATCAGAATGAGCTTCATCTTCAATCTGAGTTGGACGACTTGTACACAGAAAAGGCTAAAGGTGCATTTTTATGATCTAGAGCTAGATGGATTGAGGGAGAAAAAAATCTTATTTAATTTAGAAAAACACAAACAAGCTTTAAAGACTATATTAAATATATGTTAAAAATTTACTTTGCAGAAGAATTATTTCATGCTGAATGAAACTCACCCTGTAATTGGGAATAATAGTTTATAATCCGAGTCAGAAATCCAGCTGCACTCCACGATGTCGCATTTGGCGCGTTTATCACTGAAAAGAGGGGGGGGTAACAATAACATTGGACAGTAACTACATTTGTCAACATGATTCTTTTGTAAAATCATGTTTTGGTCTTATTTATTAGGAATTGAATTTAAATTGAATCTTTGTAAAAATAAGAAAAGTAAAATCATATACACACACCCAATCATATACACGAAACATGAGCCATTTTAAAATGTAACATACTGTATATAGGTTTTAACAGTGTAGGTATTTTCTACCATCGGTCATCAGAAGTGTGTTGTGGTGTACACTTTTTAATTTAACTTAATCTGTGTTTTTTTAAGTATAATTAAATATTCTCAGGATGGGGACCTCACATGTGTTGTTTCATTCAAGCGTGGTTTACAAACTCAGCAGGTATCCGAAGAATGCGAATAGTGACATGGGATGCATTTGGAAAGTCTTTTCTCGTATCTAAAGTTGACTTTTGCCTGACAAGTTTAAACAAACATTTTAAATGAACCGTAATGTTATGGGGGTGCAAAGGGCTGACTCCTGCTAAAGTCATAAACACTCTCTTCAAAGATCAACAGACAAGCGGTTACATCGTCATATGGTCTGTCTACCTGGCAAATCATTAGCTCCGTGTTTTCTTTGTAAAGATAAGCAGAGCGAGACAGGAACTCATTGGAGAAAGTTGCCGCCTGGCTGGCCTGGTTCAGTTTTTTACGACTCTCATATAATGGTGTGATGTTCAGGAAATGCCTTACAACATATATTTCTGAGTAGATAACCAATAGTATATTTTCAGCTAATGGTATGTTTCACCCAGATATTTATCACTTTAAAGATTTCATCTAAACAATCTTTTAATTTTGAAATTTAATTTAATCTTTTACAATTATGTTATGAAAATAAATTTTGAACAAACAAGGCTCTGGAAAGGGGATAGCAGGCTAACTTGACACATGCACTGTAATGGACTGCAGAGACTCCTCCCTGAGTGGGTCTGAAGCATTCAATGCATTTCACAATGGAATTTATCCCTGGGAGGATCTTCATTAAGCAAAATGTTTCTTATTTCTTTATTGATTTATTTTCAATTAATTATTAGGTGTGTTATTTAAATCCTTTTTATAATGCTGAGAATCTTTTTATACAGTAATCATATTATATGTGTGGGATATGATGAATATGAAAGACAATTCTTAATGTGTTAGAAGTTTCATGCACAAGAAGTAATGTTACAGCTTCTATGCACAGAAAGATTAGTTTAGTGCGTCGATGAACAGGAATGCTGTGTTAGTGCTTCTAAGCAGTGGAAGAGATTGTAAGACATCTGGATATCATTAAAAGGTCATGGGGTCAGCACGATGTGGGTGGTCGCGACCGGGTTGGGCTACGTGGGGGGAGGGGAAAGGTCAAAAGGTCAAAGCCATAAATCTTTCTTGACACATGCCGAATTGTAGTGACTAACAAATAAGCTTGTAATCATTGTTATAATTGTAATGTACTTTTAAATGCTAACAAATATTATTAAACCTCCATTCACATATTACCTAATGCTCTTTTTACATTTACAAATGTTGTGAAAAATTTGCTTAATTAGTAATTTTAAGCACTTAACTATTCACTAAACCATTCATGTTATCATATTATTCATTAACTCATAATCACAGTCTGTAAAGGCCATATATTTGGTTTCCGTTTGTTGTGTAGACTTCTCCTATTTGCACATCTTAAATCATTTATTAATTATGTTTTTGCAGTACTTAATCTAAAGTGGAAACTATTCATCATTTGTAAATGTTTATAAACGTTTACTAATCATTCTGTGCCTTTATGGGCACTGGACACTGGACTGCTGTAGCAACGTTTGTGTAAAGGATGGTAAGTTAAGTTTATGTTAATGCTTCTTAAAGACAACACATTGCAATTTGGGTGCAAAGCATGTTTTTATTGCCTCAACACTTATGGTAGTATACTAATGTATGTCATTGAACAGGATATTCGGTAACACTTTCTATGAAGCCCGCATTTATAATACATTAGTTAAGAGATTCTATGAACAGGGATATTGTGTTAGTGCATCTAAGCATATAAAGAGAATGCAGGCACGCATATGCTGTAAAGCTTCTTTCTCAGTTAGAGATAGTTTGTTTATGCAATGTTAAATGTAAAGTGCTGCCCTTATGAAAGAAGTTTCTTACATATGAAATGAATATGAAAGACAATTCTTAATGTGTTAGAAGTTTCATGCACAAGAAGTAATGTTACAGCTTCTATGCACAGAAAGATTAGTTTAGTGCGTCGATGAACAGGAATGCTGTGTTAGTGCTTCTAAGCAGTGGAAGAGATTGTAAGCCCCATATGCTGTTAAGCTTCTTTCACAGTCAGAGATAGTTTATTTATGCAATGTTAAGAGCAAAGCTTGCTCAAAAATAAAAATGTTTCTCACAGCTAAAATGAATTCTTATTTGTAATGCAGAAACACAATTCTTAATGTGTTAGAATTTTATGCACAACGAGTATTGTTAGATCTTCTCTGCACAGAATGACTAGTTTAGCGCTTCTATGAACAGTAATGCTGTGTTAGAGCTTCTGAGCAAGTAAAGAGAAATATGACCACAAATGCTGAAAGCTTCTTTTTCAGTCAGAGATAGTTTGTTTATGCAATATTAAGAGGAAAGTTTACCCATAAAAAAATTTTCATACGTTTGCAATGAAATCTTATTTGCAATGCAGAAAGACAATTCTTAATGTATTAGAAATTTTATGCACAAGTAATGTTAGAGATTCTATGCACAGAATGGTTAGTTTAGCGCTGAACAGTGTTAGTGCATCTAAGCAAATGAAGAGAATGCAAGCGTACATGTGCTGTAAATCTTCTTTTGTCAGTGACAGATAGTTTGTTTATGTAATGTTAAAAGTATAAAGCTTGCCCATAAAAAAATTGTTTCATACATCTGCAATAAAATCTTATTTGCAATCCAGAAAGACAATTCTTAACATGTGACTCTGGACCACAAAACCAGTCATAAGGGTCAATTTTTGCGAAATTGAGATTTATACATCGTCTGAAAGCAGAATAAATAAGCTTTCCATTGATGTATGGTTTGTTAGGAAAGGTCCATATTTGGCAGAGATACAACTATTTGAAAATCTGGAATCTTAGGGTGCAAAAAAATCAAAATATTGAGAAAATCACCTTTAAAGTTGTCCAAATGAAGTTCTTAGAAATGCATATTACTAATCAAACATTAAGTTTTAATATATTTACAGTAGGAAATTTTCAAAATATCTTAATGGAACATGATCTTTACTTCATATCCTAATGATTTTTGGCATAAAAGAAAAATCAATAATTCTGACCCATACAATGTATTTTTGGCTATTGCTACAAATATACCCCAGCGACTTAAGACTGGTTTTGTGGTCCAGGGTCACATATGTTAGAATTTTTATGCACAGAATGATTAGTTTAGCGCTTCTATGAACAGTGATACTGTGCAGATAAAAAGGCAGATAACAAGGCAGATAAAGAGCCCACATATTCTGTAAAGCTTCTTTCTCAGTCAGAGATAGATGGTTTATGCAATGTTAAGAGGACAGCTTGCTCATTATAAAAATGTTTCATACATCTACAATGAAATCTTGTTTGCGATGCAGAAAGACAATTCTTAATATGTGACCCCGGATTTAATGTGTTAGAAATTTGATGCCCAATGAGTTATGTTTGAGTTTCTCTGCACAGAATGTTTACTTTAGTGCTTCTATGAACTGTGATACTGTGTTAGAGCATATAATAAAAAGAATGCAAGCCCACATATTTTGAAGAGCTTCTTTCTCAGTTAGAGACAGTTTGTTTATGCAATGTTAAATTAAAAGCCTGCCCATATGAAAGATGTTTCTTACATCTACAATGAAATCTTATTTGCAATGCAGAAAGAAAATTCTTAATGTGTTAGAAGTTTTATGCACAACAAAAAATGTTACTGCCTCTATGCACAAAAAAAATGCTGTGTTAATGCTTCCAAGCAAATGAAGAGAATGCAAGCGTACATATTCTGTAAATCTTCTTTCTCAGTCTGAGATAGGTTGTTTATGCAAAGTTAAGAGGACAGCTTGCCCATAATAAAAATGTTTCATACACCTGAAATGAAATCTTATTTGCAATGCAGAAAGACAATTCTTAATGTGTTAGAAGTTTCATGCACTAGAAGAATTGTTACAGCTTCTATGCGCGGAAAGATTTGTTTAGCGCTTCGATGAACAGGAATGCTGTGTTAGTGCTTCTAAGCAACTGAAGAGATTGTAAACCCCATATGTGGTAAAGCTTCTTTATGAGTCAGAGATAGGTTGTTTATCCAAAGTTAAGAGGACAGCTTGCACATAATAAAAATGTTTCATACGCCTGAAATGAAATCTTATTTGCAATGCAGAAAGACCATTCTTACTGTGTTATAAGTTTTATGCACATGTAATGTTAGAGCTTCTCTGCACAGAATGATTAGTTTAGCGCTTCTATGAACAGTAATACTGTGTTAGTGCTTCTTAGCAGATGAAGAGAATGCAAGCCCACATATTCTGAAGAGCTTCTTTCTCAGTCAGAGATAGTTTGTTTATGCAATGTTAAAAGTAAAGCCTGCACATATGAAAGATGTGTATTAGACATGAAAAGAAATCTTGAGATGCAAGCGTACATGAAAGCACATGAAAGCTTCTTTCTCAGAGAGAGATAGTTTGTTTTGCAATGTTAAAAGTAAATCTTGACCATCACAAAAAGGTCTCTTACACCTGAAATGAAATCTTATTTGCAATGCAGAAAGACAATTCTTAATCTGTTAGAAGTGTTATGCACAACAAGTAATGTTAGAGCTTCTCTGCACAGAGTGATTAGTTTTTAGCGTTTCTGTGAACAATGATATTGTCTTAGTGCTTCTAAGCAGATAAAGAGAATGCAAGCCCACATATGTAGTAAAGCTTATTTGTCAGTGACAATTAGTTTGTTTATGCAATGTTGCACAGTATGAACAGGGATACTGTGTTAATGCATCCAAGCAAATGAAGAGAATGCAAGCACAAATGTGCTGTAAAACTTCTTTCTCGGTCAGAGATAGTTTGTTTATGCAATATTAAAAGTAAAGCTTGCCACTAAGATGTTTCTTAGATTTGAAATGAAATCTTATTTGTAGTGCAGAAACACAATTCTTAAATGCTAGAAGTTTCAAGCATAACAAGAAATGTTACATCCTCTTTGTGATGAGAATGCAAATGTACATATTCTGTAAAATGAAGAGAATGCAAATGTACATATTCTGTAATGCTTCTATCTCAGTCAGAGATAGTTTGTTTATGCAATGTTAAGAGTACAGCTTGCCCATAATAAAAATGTTTCTTACAGGTGAAATGAAATCTTATTTGCAATGCAGAAAGACATACAACTTCTATCACAAATCAAAACAGCACATTCACTTCACAAACAATGGTGAATTACTAGTTAACTAGGCTAGAATTACACCATTAATTCGCTATTCAATTGCATCACCTTAATGACTACAATGATACGGCGATAGATACAACAAGGCCTTAATTTAGGGAGATGAGGAACATCGCACAAATCACTATTAAAAGTAAATATACTGCAGCGAGATTTCTTCGTCGCCCAGATTTAATATCACTGCCAGTGGGATTTCTTTGCCACACAGATTAATTCATGC
>NW_015662001.1:2565-5007 GCF_001515625.1 Sinocyclocheilus rhinocerous | reverse complement strand
ACCTACAACAGTGCTGAAAGTGGGGATTTCTTCGCCCAATAACAGATTAATTTATTCTGGTACCATTTAAATGGGCTGCTAATCTGAGATTTCTTCGTCAGATAAAGCTTTACTAACAACAGAAATTAGGATTTCTTCACTAAAATCAGGTTTGCTTCTTATCGTACGATTTAAACACATTATAGCACTGAAACCTTTCTACTGCTCTTAGGAAGGCACATTCAAGCTATAGTTTATCTGAAGTGCATCTAAGTAAATTAAGAAGAATGCAAGCACAGATAAAAGCATCTTTCTAAGTCAAAAATAGTTTGTTTATACAATGTTAAAAGGAAAGCCTGCCCATATAAAATGATGTTTCTTACATTTGAAATGAAATCTTATTTGCAATGCAGAAAGACAATTCTTAACGTGTTAGAAGTTTTATGCACAACAAAGAAATGTTACAGCCTCTATGCACAGAATGATTTGTTTAGCGCTTCTATGAACAGTAATGCTCTGTTAATGCTTCTAAGCAAATGAAGAGAATGCAAGCACAAATGTGCTGTAAAGCTACTTTCTCAATCAGAGATGGTTTGTTTATGCAATGTTAAAATTAATGCCTGGCCGTATGAAATTATGTTTCTCAGATATGAAATTAAATCTTATTTGCAATGCAGAAAGACAATACTTAATGTGTTAGAAGTTTTATGCACAACAATTGATGTTAGAGCTTCCATGCACAGAATCATTTGTTAATAGATTCTATGAACATGGATGCTGTCTTAGTGCATCTAAGTAAATGAAGAAGAATGCAAGCCCAGACAAAAGCTTCTTTCTAAGTCAGAGATTGATTGTTTGTACAATGTTAAAAGTTCCTAAATGAAATGATTTTTATTAATTATGAAATGAAATCTTATTTTCAATGCAGAAAGACAATTTTTAACGTGTTAGAAGTTTTATGCACAACAAAGAAATGTTACAGCCTCTGTGCAAAGAAAGATTAGTTTAACGCTTCTATGAACAGTAATGCTGTGTTAATGCTTCTAAAGCAACTGAAGAGAATGCAAATGTACATATTCTGAAAAGCTTCTTTCTCAGTCAAAAATAGTTTGTTAATGCAATTTTTAAAGTAAAGCTTGCCCATAACAAAAAGGTCTCTTACACCTAAAATGAAAGCTTATTTGCAATGCAGAAAGACCATTCATAATGTGTCAGAGGTTTTATGCACAAGTAATGTTAGAGCTTCTCTGCAAAAATGATTAGTTTAGCGCTACTAAGAACAGTGAGACTGTGTTAGTGCTTCTAAGCAGATAAAGAGAATGCAAGCCAACATATTCTGAAGAGTTTCTTTCTCAGTCAGAGATAGTTTGTTTATGCAATGATGAACGTAAAGCTTGCCCATATGAAAGATGTTTCTTACATCTGCAATGAAATCTGATTTGCAAAGCAGAAAGACCATTCTTAATATGTTAGAAGTTTTATGCACAACAAGTAATGTTAGAGCTTCTGTGCAGAGAATGATTATATTAGCACTTCTTTGAACAGAAAATGCTGTGTTAATGCTTCTAAGCAAATGAAGAGAATGCAAGCCAACATATTCTGGAGTGCTTCTTTCTCAGTCAGAGATAGTTTGTTTATGCAATGATGAAAGTAAAGCCTGCCCATATGAAAGATGTTTCTTACATCTGAAAAGAAATCTTATTTGCAATGCTGAAAGACAATTCTTAATTTTAGAAGTTTTATGCACAACAAGTAATGTTAGAGCTTCTGTGCAGAGAATGATTATATTAGCACTTCTTTGAACAGAAAATGCTCTGTTAATGCTTCTAAGCAACTGAAGAGAATGCAAATGTACATATTCTGTAAAGCTTCTTTCTCAGTCAAAAGCAGTTTGTTAATGCAAATTTTGCCATTGACCATAAACAAAAAGGTCTCTTACACCTGAAATGAAAGCTTATTTGCAATGCAGAAAGACCATTCATAATGTGTGAGAGGTTTTATGCACAAGTAATGTTAGAGCTTCTCTGCCAAGAATGATTAGTTTAGCGCTATTAAGAACAGTGAGACTGAGTTAGTGCTTCTAAGCAAATGTTGAGAATGCTAGCCCACATATCCTGAAAACCTTCATTCGCTGTTAGAGAAAGTTGGTTTATGCAATGTTTAGACTAAATCTTGCCCACATGAAAGATGTTTCTAACAAGTGAAATGAAATGTCATTTACAATGCAGAAAGAAAGATATCAATGTGTTAGGAGTTTTATGCTCATGAAGTTATGTTAGGATTTCTTAGTACAAGAAGCTTAGTTTCATTCTTCTGTGAACAGTAACACTATGTTAGTGCAACTAAGCAAATGAAGAGAATGCAAACCCACATATGCTGAAAACCTTCTTTCTCTGTTAGAGGAAGGTGGTTTATGCAATATTAAGACTAAAGCTTGCCCACATGAAAGATGTTTCTAACAAG
>NW_015662001.1:0-815 GCF_001515625.1 Sinocyclocheilus rhinocerous | reverse complement strand
TGGTTTATGCAATATTAAGACTAAAGCTTGCCCACATGAAAGATATTTCTAAGAAGAGATCTGAAATGTCATTTGCAATGGAGAAAGAAAGATTTTAATATGTTAGGAGTTTTATGCTCATTAAATTTCATAATTGTAATAGGCTTTTTTAATTATAAATAAGTGTAATCGGTATTAGGTATAATAAGAAGACTTGTTAACTATAATTATAATAAACAGCTACAGTAATAGTACAGTAGTGAATATTAAGTCAAAGACAAGTTTCTTTTTGTGTTATGTGATAGGTTTGATTTTGACATTGGTGGGGAAATAAAGTATAAGCAGCCCAGAAAGAAAGATTTTAATATGTTAGGCGTTTTATGCTCATGAAACTATGTTTGAGCTTCTTAGTACAACAAGTTTAATTTAGTGCTTCTGTGAACAGTAACACTATGTTAGTGCAAATAAGCAAATGAAGAGAATGCTAGCCCACATATCCTGAAAACCTTCATTGTCTGTTAGAGAAAGTTGGTTTATGCAAAGTAAAGACTAAATCTTGCCCATATGAAAGATGTTTCTAACAAGTGAAATGAAATGTCATTTGCAATGCAGAAAAAAAGATATTAATATTTTAGGAGTTTTATGCTCATGCAGGTATGAAGCTTAATTTAGTGCTTCTGTGAACAGTAACACTATGTTAGTGCAACTAAGCAAATGTTGAGAATGCAAGCCCACATATCCTGAAAACTTTCATTCTCTGTTAGAGAAAGTTGGTTTAATGCGATGTTTAGACTAAAGCTTGCCCACATGAAAGCTGTTTCTAACAAGTGAAATGA
>NW_015662000.1:1647428-1647618 GCF_001515625.1 Sinocyclocheilus rhinocerous | reverse complement strand
AAGGAAAAATTGAAATCGCATCATATGACCCCTTTAAGAAATAAAGAGTTTTTTATTCAAATGGCTTAAGTGTCAAAAAATATATTTGTTGTTGAAGGATATGGAGGTCAGTTATATTTTAATACCCAGCAAGCAGCGCGTCACTCCCGGATAATTGAAAATGGGCAAAGAGGCGGGAGCTGGTTGCTGA
>NW_015662000.1:1644034-1647178 GCF_001515625.1 Sinocyclocheilus rhinocerous | reverse complement strand
CAGTCCAAGAGTTTAGCCCAGGGAGGGCCCCAGTCCCTGAGTTTGGCCCAGAGAGGGTTTCAGTCCCCGAGTTTAGCCCAAGGAGGGCACCATCCGTGGAGGCCGGGCCGAATGCCGAGGCCAGGTTCCCCGAGCTCCCTGTTCCACCATGGCCTCCTGAACTGTCTGCTCCACCATGGCTCCCCGAGCTCCCTGTTCCGCCATGGCCTCCTGAACTGTCTGCTCCGCCGTGGCTTCCTGGTCTGCCTGCTCCGCCATGGCTTCCTAGTCTGCCTGCTCCGTCATGGCTTCCTAGTCTGCCTGCTACGCCATGGCTTCCTAGTCTGTCTGCTACGCCATGGCTTCCTAGTCTGCCTGATTCGCCATGGCGCCCTGAACTGCCTGATCTGCCATAGGTCCATTGGATGTTGTGGGGCGCGTGGACACACGCGCCTTCCGGGAGGGGGGAGTAAATGTCAGGGTTATGGACCTGTTTTGTGTCTCGTCTATTCCTTGATTAGTCCCATGATTTAAGCCCTGTGTGTTTCCATGTCTAGCGTGCTGTCTTGAACGTCAATCCCGTGTCCTACGTGTGATTTTCCTAGATGTCAATAAAGACAGTTGATTATGATTCTCCTGCGTTCTCCTCGTTCCTCGCTCCTTGTTCCTCGCTTCTCACCGTAGGCACACCGTGACAAATATCCGGTATGCCAGAGCGAATTGCAGAGGTTATGAAGAACAAGGGTCAACACTGTAAATATTGACTCATTATATTTTTTTGCCAATAAAAGCCTTTAAAACTTATGATATGCTTATCATTGTTTTTCAATATAACATAGAAACATGTGGGAAAATAATCTACAAATACTGTAGCAGCAAACTTTGCAAAACACAAAATTTATGTCACTGCCAAAACTTTTGGCCATGACTGTATATATTTTAGTATTGGTCTTCTCAGCTTGTGGAAAAGCTGCTTCTGCTGAGCTTTGGTTCATCATGTGACTTTCTCATCACCACCTGATTTTGATGGTTATCAGTGTATTACAAAGATATGAAACAGATTTCAGAACTTCAGTAGGTTGGTATATTAATTATATCATTTAATAAAATATGGTTTTTAATTGTAAATTTAAGTTAAATCCATAAACCCTAAAATGTTGCTACCGTATTTTTTATGGTAAAATTCTTTAGTATGAATAATATATACAGCTGTGGCCAAAAGTTTTGAGAATGACACAAATATGAATTTTCACAAAGTCTGCTGCTACAGTGTTTTTAGATCTTTTTGTCAGATGTTACTATGGTATACTGAAGTATAATTACAAGAATTTCATAAATGTCAAAGGCTTTTATTGACAATTACAATAAGTTTATGCAAAGATTCGGTATTTGCATACTGGCATGCTGTCAATCAACTTCTGGGCCACATCCTGACTGATGGCAGCCCATTCTTGTATAATCAATGCTTGGAGTTACCAAACTGTTCTTGGATGGTTGGGAGAAGTTGCTCTCGGAGGATGTTTTTGTACCATTCTTTATTCATGGCTGTGTTCTTAAGCAAAATTGTGATTGAGCCCACTCCCTCCCTTGGCTGAGAAGCAACCCCACACATGAATGGTCTCAGGATGCTTTACTGTTGGCATGACACAGGACTGATGGAAGCGCTCACCTTTTCTTCTCCGGACAAGCTTTATTCTGGATGCCCCACACAATCAGAAAGGGGAATCATCAGAGAAAATTACTTTACCATGCACTCACACCTGCCTGCTGCCATTCCTGAGCAAGCTCTGCACTGCTGGTGCCCTGATCCCGCAGCTGAATCAACTTTAGTAGACGGTCCTGTCGCTTGCTGGACTTTCTTGGGTGCCCTGAAGCCTTCTTCACATCAATTGAATCTCTCTCCTTGAAGTTCTTGATGATCCGATAAATGGTTGATTTAGGTGCAATCTTACTAGCAGCATTATCCTGGCCTGTGAATCCCTTTTTGTTCAAAGCAATGATAACTGCACATGTTTCTTTGCAGGTAACCATAGTTAACAGAGGAAGCACAATGATTTCAAGCACCACCCTCCTTTTAAAGCTTCCAGTCTGTTATTCTAACTCAATCAGCATGACAGAGTGATCTCTAGCCTTGTCAACACTCTCACCTGAGTTAACGAGAGAATCACTGACATGATGTCAGCTAGTCCTTTTGTGGCAAGGTTGAAATGGAGAGGAAATGTTTTTGGGATTAAATTATACAAACATTTTTCTTTTCTTTTACATAGATATATATATATGTGTGTGTGTGTGTGTGTGTGTGTGGATAGTAGGATAGTAAAACCTGAAATTTTTGACATTGTAGGGACTGGCCTGCGGTCCCCACAAGGGAAAAAAATTATTAAAAATATTAAATGATGTTTATCTGAAAGTGTAACAATGCAAACAGGTTTTCTGTAAGGGGTAGGTTAGGGTTAGGGTTGGTTAGGGGATAGAAAATATCGTTTGGACAGTATAAAAAATAGAAGTCTATAGAAAGTCCCCACAATTCACAGAAACAAACATGTGTGTATGTGCATGTGTGTGTGTATAACATCTCGGTTACGTATGTAACCTTGGACGCAAATCCAATCAACCCATAGAAGCTGAATGGTGTAATAATACGACAGCCTGATCCTCCCTATGCGGTCTTGAGACACCTGAGTTGCGGGAAAAACCTCTGAAACAGGAACGGATACTAAAATCAGGCATGCCAGCACCAACCACAGAGTGGGGACTTGGATGTCAATACAGACCCTGCACAATGGCTTTAGGGCTATCCTCTCGATCTCCAAAGCTAAGGCACGAAGAACGGTCAAACTCAGTCCGAACACAACAAGCGGGCGGAACAGCTGATAGAGAGGCAAACACTTGTAGGTTGCCCATAAACCCACCTACTCACTGTTATAGCTTGCTATAAGAAGTACTCTGAAACACACATGAGCTCTTCCACTTAATTGTTTCAGCTCAATGCAGCAGCGGAGCTGAAAGAAATAGTACTTAGTCGGGCAGACTAATGCTTGGTAGCTCGAAGCGCCAAAAACATAGTGCACAAATAACTTCTGCTGCACGACTCCTCAGAGTCTGCGTCTAAAAACAGTACACGAACAAGAGTTGGAAGCATAAGCGCCAAATCATATGAAAGTG
>NW_015662000.1:1643311-1643727 GCF_001515625.1 Sinocyclocheilus rhinocerous | reverse complement strand
AAACGAATGATATCGTTCGCGAGGGTGTCAGCTAATAACGTCATCCTTATAGTTATCGATCTTGGGGTAAACAGGGATTAATTCCGTTCTCTCACTCTCTGTACACTCGGGCTCATCGCCGTCACCCCAAGCGTTGAGCTCGTGCGGCGCCTCGGCAACCGCAGAACTGGAACAGCCGGGTTGAATGAACATCTCTCCTTCCTCAGAAAGAGAGCGAGCCCAGAGTGCAACTTACTCACAAACACAGATATCACGGATACAAAAATAGATAAAGGCCGCAAAGCGTCTTTCTACCTGTTTCCTCGTGAGTCTGGGTGACATGCATCCATACATATCGGAAACTCATTGTGTCCGCCTTAGAGGAGTAAACTGCTCTATATAAATAGATGGCTTAGAACACAAGAATCTCTTTCCGA
>NW_015662000.1:1632666-1641088 GCF_001515625.1 Sinocyclocheilus rhinocerous | reverse complement strand
GGCGCCTCGGCAACCGCAGAAACGGGATAGCGGGGGTTAGACGCGAGGCCTACTTTATTTGAGAAGGCCGCGAACCTCGAGCGCAGTGCTTTTAGCCGTAGGCTATCACAGTGTCGACAATCAGAAGGGCCGCTTGAGCGTGTTGTAGGCCCAAACATTACACGAACCTGTCATGAGTGTCTCCTCCTGCGATAAACCTGTAACACGGCTTGATGCATCTCCAGTAGCTCATCGTGTCCGCTGAAGAGGAGTAAACTGCTCTTTTGAAGGAATTAGCTAAGAACACGACAAAAAGAACGCTTTCCTACGGGCGACAGATAATTCGCTTCCTGAAGGAAATAAAATCTGATGAAATAGCGCGCAGCACGCATATATGAGCATACGTGACGTATGCTTGGGGCGGTGCTAAGCGCTATTGGCCAATAAATTGGCGTGATGGTATAAGGGCTTCAGACATTCGTCACACCGGAGGAGTTCCCAAAGCGATGACGTCATCGCAGCATCGAAGTGAGCCTATGAGAGAGAACTCAAAGTTACTAATACAGATACTCAATGGAAACCGAAAACAGCAATAAATTATCAGCAGTAAAACACACTGGACATCAGTACATTAAATGTTATTAAAATATGCAAGAACTGTTTTCAGTTAGAAATTCATTTTAGTAGACATTTTAGTATTTTTAATAAATGCAAATTATATTTATACTATATTATTATATTTCCTAATGACTTTCTAATAGCTGAATCATGGCTGCAACAAACTCATGTGGTCCACATGAAATTACAAAATAGCATCCTTATTAATAAAACTTTTAAGCTATCTTAAAACAGCTTAAAAGAATGATTAAATTCCCTCGGGTTTTTAGAATATTGTTTTTTAATTACGAGTAAATGTGGTTACATAGCCTAAAGTTTTTTTTTTTTCTTTCCTTTCCTTTCTTTTTCTTATTTCTTTTTTTTCTCCAAAACATAACTTGCAAACACTATATAACTTATGCACAACATAACCAAAGACATCTATGTCTATATCTATAACCACAATTACCACAAGGAATTGAGTTTACTTGTCTTTCTGACAACCGCAGTTCTTAATTCACAGATCAGATTTTTTTTCTCTTTTATGTATTTATTCATTTATCATTATTTAATTTGTAATCTGTTTATGTATAACCTCCTTCTATTAATTACTACTGTTTATACTTTATTATATTTCAAAATAATACCCTCTCTCACTTCTCACTCTGCCTCACTGCGGCCGTTTTTACGTGCGTGACGTCATTTCCTTCCAACATGGCGCAGGCAGCAGGTCGCTGATGGAAAACTGAGGGATTTACCCCACCTTCTGGCTTTATTTATGTTTCTCTATTGAGGGCACCATCCGCCGGAGAAAAGCTCAATCATACGGGAATATCTAAAAATCACGGATCCAGCCTCCATTGGGACAGGTTCTCCTCGCCCCGTCGCAGCGCGTCATGTATGAAGGCAAAAAGACGAAAAACATGTTTTTAACCAGAGCTTTGGAAAAGATCTTGGCCGACAAGGAGGTGAAAAAGGCTCATCACTCGCAGCTGCGCAAAGCATAACCTCCTTCTATTAATTACTACTGTTTATACTTTATTATATTTCAAAATAATACCCTCTCTCACTTCTCACTCTGCCTCACTGCGGCCGTTTTTACGTGCGTGACGTCATTTCCTTCCAACATGGCGCAGGCAGCAGGTCGCTGATGGAAAACTGAGGGATTTACCCCACCTTCTGGCTTTATTTATGTTTCTCTATTGAGGGCACCATCCGCCGGAGAAAAGCTCAATCATACGGGAATATCTAAAAATCACGGATCCAGCCTCCATTGGGACAGGTTCTCCTCGCCCCGTCGCAGCGCGTCATGTATGAAGGCAAAAAGACGAAAAACATGTTTTTAACCAGAGCTTTGGAAAAGATCTTGGCCGACAAGGAGGTGAAAAAGGCTCATCACTCGCAGCTGCGCAAAGCCTGTGAGGTGGCACTAGGTCAGTATGATTTCGATGCGTTGATCGCGGTGTTTTAGATGTTTAAGATCTGCATGTGTCGCTTTAATCCTACCGGTAATGAGACGGAGCAGCTTCAGATCAGCTGCGTGAATCCAGCAGCATTGCGGAAGTTATTCTCATTCTACCTGAAAAAAACGCCTCGATCTGTTCCTTTTAGCATGACATATCGATAATTATGCGCTCCTGGCTTGAATAAATCATATTTAGTGCACGTACGAATGAGGAAACCGGTAAAGGAAAGCAGGAACTGACTGGGCGAGTTTGTCCTCTTTGACAGGAGCTTGAGAAAGCCTCTTCATCATACGGGCTGTGCACAGAATAAACTATTCATGTTGAATTACAGAATCATTTTATATGCTTTAAAAGCATTTCGAATTCATTTGAGTGTCACTGACCATGTTTTTCTATCATTAACGTTATATGCAAAGACCCCACCTGTCATGTTACAATAACAGGGACGTTTTAGTTTTGCGTACAGTCTGAGCTTCTTATACGAGACTACAGCGTGCAAACTAAACTGTCATATCGTTTAAATTCGTACAAAATCAGTGTTGTACTATCCTCAATTCCCCCCAATAACAACAATGACTGGGCAAGATGGAGAGAAACGCAAGACGGAGATGTTTGTTTGCATTGGTGTTGCCGCAGAATTACTTAATTATCTTTAAATAAGACGAGTGTATATGCTGACGGAGGTTCAACTTTATAAAAATGTGTAGTAACGATGCGCAATTATTGTGCCTTGCAGTCACAGGCTCCGCCGAGTTGTTCATTCAAAACGGCTCTTTTGAATGATTCACTTGAGCCGATTGGAAAGCGTTTGGATCACTCTGCTGTGAGCTGGAACATTTGACGCAAACTTCATAACTTAATCAATACTTAATTAATAAACAACTACGTTTTGTGACTAACTATGCATTTCACTATACAAAAAGAGCGAGTAAAATGCGCACGGGAGCACTTTTCAGTGATGACTCAAACGAGTTGGTGAATCGGTTTATTTGAACGAACTGTCCAAAAGAACCGATTCGCTTAAATGAATCAGACTAGTTCGCGATGGGCGTAACGGAAGTGTTGTTTGCAGGATAGGGGTTGTGCTAGTCTATAAGGGCTTGTTTGGGATAAGGTGAATGTCTCTACCTCTGTCATGCATTTCTCATTATCAGTGGTCAATAATGCATGCACGGTGGAAGTTGAATTACAGTGCATTATTAAAGGGGGAAGAAAGCAATGGCTTCCAGGCTCTTGACTGGAATCACATGCACCGTGCATTGTGCATGCAGAGTCGTTGGTTCAGCTTGCTTTACTGCATTGCAAACTGTGATTTTTACAGTTAGTCTGCAAAGCAATAGTCACAGAGATGTGATTTTATTAGGAATGGGACACTTTGATCTCTTTTGAAACATATAGGAAGCATTGCGTATTCAGAGAGGCTGTGATTCAATTCATGTACAAGAAGATACGAAGATGTAAAAGACAGTCAAATGGAGTGGTAGAAAGTTTAATCTATTTCATGCCGCTTGGCAAACATAGGGAAAACTGGCAACCCTTTCTCTCTGTGCTGGTTAGTGAATTATTTAGATCATATCTAGTGAGCTGTGTTTTTACACCACTAAGACAAAGTTCCCAGCGCAGGCCTTATCCTCGCAAATCTGGTCTCTGGCGACTTAAAAGATGAGACGGGCTTACTCTGATTGCAAAGGACTGATACATACAACCACGTTTTGCAAAATTGTAAAATGGGCATGTGGCTAAGAAATGTAGTTAATGGTTAAAGAATGTAATTAGCTACCAACTTGGTTTGTTTATTTATGTTCATATCCCTTATAAAAAAGCATTTGTGGTAGACAAATATATTGCTTTTCTGCTGAACAGCAAAGGATTTATGGTCCAGTTTTGCATGTGTAGGATCGCATTTGGCAATTTGCTTTGATGTCCGAGTTATGACAGCATCTGTCAGTGAACTTTAGAGAAATCCTGTCGTAATTGTCGAGCCACAGTTCATTTGTCACACTGGAGGGGGGCACATGCCTCACTTGAAGCTGTGAACTCTGGTTTCATCTCAAATTTGTAGCATTCCCTCAGTTCCCATTGTGAATATATATTGAGAAAGTAAGTTTGTATATCTTGGAAAATGATTGGTATTTCTGTAATAGAAGTCTAGAGATAAGTGTTGCTCAGACGACTCACTAAAAGGCTATGAGTGTAAGGTGTTTGAAATATTATTCTTTGCCGATACAGCAAGCATACTGTTCTCATGCTGAGCTTTTTTTAAGCGTTTAATAGTCTGCTGTATGACTTTTCTTTTAAAGTAAATGTATGCTTTGGGAAAATAAGCCTTTAAAAGAAATGTTATGGCTTAAAGGGATAGTTCACCAAAAAATGAAAATTCTGTCATCATTTGCTCATGTTGTTCCTAACCTATGACTTTTTTTCTTCTGTGGAAACACAAAAGAAGATATTTTGACCAGACAATATTATTCGTGACCAACATTGACTTTTATTGTATGGACAAAAAACGCTGAAGTATTTCTAATAATATCTTCTTTTATATTCCACAACATTAAGGAAATTCATATCGTTTTAGGGAAACATGGATGAGTAAATAATTTTCATGTTTGGGTGACCTATCCTTTTAAGTATCTGCTTTGTATGCCAAAGAAGTCATGAAATACGTGGATGTGAGTGTTGATATTTTCTGAATGTGAAGATGGATTTCTTAATGACAGCCTAGATATAAGGAGAGTTTCCTGTCCCTTAAGCACAATAAATGCTTACAGAGCAGGTAAAACAAGTTCATCATTTTCTTTTTCAGGCAAGACTTCTTCAGTTCAGGCTGAATAGACAGGACCCCGGGGCTGAGTCTGATCCTTTTTTTCTAACCGCACACACATCGACCTTAACCAAACTCTGTTGAGCAATCAGGGGACCTCTTGCAAATGCTCTAGTTTGTCGTGTAGATTCAGATCTTGAATATTTTGAATGGGCTTAAATTGGGCTCTCTTCTGATGGATGTGGTGTCACTAGGGCTGGGCGATATAGCTAAAAATGTATCAATGGTATAATGTTTCATATCGTTCGGTATTGATAATTATTGACATATTTTATAACCTTTTTTATAACAAGGAGCAATCATTCATTTTTTTATTCACAATCTCCTCATCACAGGCAGGCACAGTACTCAATTCAGCATGTGTTTGTGTGTGCTGTCTGCGTCACTCATAGCACCTGCCTATATCGTGTGCCATATCGAACATTTTTTTATATCGTTATCGAAGGTGTACCGTCGATACAGTTTTATCGCCCAGGCCTAGGTGTCACTATCAAAATATTCCTGATTTTTTTTTTTGATTCACATTAAGGATTTTATTAAAGTGTAGTCGAGATACCAAAACTCAGCTCCCGACAAAGTCCAAGGTTTTTTTCCAGGAATGTTGAGTAATACTTGGTTGTTGTTGTTAAATTATTTAAAGGGGTCATATGATGCTGCTAAAAAGAACATTATTTTGTGTATTTGGTGTAATGAAATGTGTTTATGCGGTTTAAGGTTCAAAAAACACATTTTCCACATACTGTACATTATTGTTTCTCCTCTCGCGCACATCAGCTATACAGGCGTTAATACTGAATGTTTAATGTTATATTCATTGCATACATATACTTCGTAGTAGACATCCATAACTCCTTTCTGCTGTCTGTTGTCAGTGTTTCTTTGTTTAAATATGGCGCTTATCACATGCTGTGTGGTATCGGCGTTTGGTATCGGGGCATTTTAACGAGTACGAGTACGAGTACAGGAGACCAGTATCGGGCCCGATACCGATACCAGTATCGGTATCGGTGCATCCCTAATTAAAATAAAACGAATTTAAAAATTCAAAACTATAATAACCTTGGCCTGTACTATCACAAAAAGGCTAATTGTGATTCATTAATGTACTCACATTGTTTTTAAGACACCTGCGCAGAAACTGAGAGTAAGCAGTAAGATCAGGTGTCCGCATTTATTATTTAGCTTTCAGACTGATCGTATATTACTCGCGCCTTCTAACACTTTAGGCGGTTTCGAGTCCTGTTGGCACCTGTGCTATTCATCATAAAAAGTTTCTTAATGGTCCAAAACAAGGAAGAAGTTTAAAGTGATGTTCAGATCCCAACTAATACATATCATAGCATTCTGAGTTGTATTTAGAGGCATAATGTACAAGTTTAAGACTCACTAGGGTAGTGCATTAAAAAAGCTGCCAATCTGTGTTCTTGCGGTTTTATGTTTTATGCTCCTGTCCGTTTCTCGTCACTATAAATGTCCTCGGATTTTTGGTTTCTTCTAAGAACGTAGATGGAAAATGGTTTTCTCTGATCATTTTTTAACTTTTTAGTGCTTTTTAGGACACATGATTGCATGTGTGCATGGGTTCCCTTAATAAAGAAAGTGGAATTAAATGCGTGTGCAGTGGCCGTCTGGCTTATCCCGGCTCTGCTGGTGAGGATTGTTGCTTTGCTGCACACATAGTTGAACGAGGTGAATGAATTTCATTTTGTGGCCCTGGGTTTATTGTTAAGATGGAGGGTAAATCTTTGCACAGGTGTCTGGAAAGGTTAAAAAAGATGGAACATTTCTGTTATTAAGATGCAATCTCACAGGTTGCAGACCCCGCCAGGGTACGCCGCTCTTCTCATTCCCCAAAACCTGTGCCAGAATTACCACCAAAGCCCTGCACTTTAAGAAAAGCCTGTAAAAATAGGGCACAATGTACTGTTAATATGAAGGAATTTTGTGTTTTACCCGTATTTTAAATTACACATTGCATGGTGTTGTTTTAGGTATCTTTTCTGTTTTTCCACAGATTTTGTTCTTACAGTGTGGCTGTGCAGTGCATTAAAACAAAATTGGCCATTTAATATAAAAGATATGGTTTTTGGATGAAAGTCCAGCATCGCTTAGATCTCTTACCAGACACTTTGTTTCATTACTGGCCTTTGTAAATAATGCATCATCTTTCAGTAGCGGTAACTCATTCAGCTTCTGACAGGCGCTGAATTAATCATAATTCTGCCTCAAGCTAATGAGAGACAATACCATTTGACTCGCCATTTCTGCCCAGAGTCCTTTTGCGTGTTTATGAGATCATACAGCAGTTACATTGAGAGTTAGGGATGCTAGAGGAGTAGGTGGTTATGGAAACTTTAGGCTGATACTAAACTTGCTTTATATCGCCCTAGAGTAAAGATATTGAGATATATGATATAAGATATATGCATTTTAGTCATTTTGATGCCTTGAGTTTTTAATTTTGTTGACTTTTATCACAGATAGACGCTTTTGCACTGCAAGGTACCAACTAAAATGCCATTGTAACAAATCATGAAATGAATGCCTTATTTTGGCATGTTTATAATATTGGTATGATATGAGTATGATGTGTTTTGTGTGTAGGACCATGACAATTTAGGCCAACACATAATTAGTAATGTACCGAAACAGTTTTTTTTTTTTTTTTACCAAAATACAGAAACGGTTTTCATGAGGCTGACAACTGAAGCTGAAAATAAAGTTTGGGTAATTATTGGGTAATTATATTTGGGTATTTGAACTATTTATTATGTTCAGGGTTTCAGGTGATAAATTAAACCAGTCATATTTAAGTTTTTCAGCAACTAGCCGACTTTTTGATTTTTCAGCCGAACAAATTTGACATAGGCCTATTGATAGTTTAGCATCAGTATTGATCATGGTGAAGAGCATCCACACTGCTGACGTGATTTGTGCCTGAAATAGATCAAAATGTGTAATCAGAAGCACTAATAAAAAGCACTAATAAAACATTGATTTTGGACCTCTAAATAGGGATGTGATGGTGAAGAAATTTTCACACCGGTATATAAACTTGCGACAAAACTGGTATTACAAACCAGTAAAAAAACTGGGGCTTTGGACACTTTCACTTTTGAATTCACGATTTTGGTGTCACGTTTTACAAGAAAAGAAATGTCTGTTGGACATCTTTACATCTTTCACTTTCTAAGACTAAAACGAATACTTGAAAATGGATTCATTATTATTCTGTCATTAATTACTCACCCTCATGTTGTTCCAAAGAAAACAAAAATAATGACTCTATTCAACAATTTGTCGCCTCCACATCACCCTGGCGCCATTTTGGAGAGTATCCACTGAACGTAAACAACGTATCCGCGTGACGCAGCTGACACAGAATAGCATACGTTGTTTACGTTCAGTGGATACTCTCCAAAATGGCGCAAGGGTGACATGGAGGAGACGAATTGTTGAACAAAGTCGTTATTTTTGTTTTCTTTTGTGCACAAAAAGTATTCTCGTAGCTTCGTAAAATTATGGTTGAACCTGATGTCACATGGATTATTTTACCGAT
>NW_015662000.1:1629035-1632518 GCF_001515625.1 Sinocyclocheilus rhinocerous | reverse complement strand
TAGTTCACCCAAAAATGAAAATTCTGTCATTAATTACTCACCCTCATGTTGTTCCAAAGAAAACAAAAATAATGACTCTATTCAACAATTTGTCGCCTCCACATCACCCTGGCGCCATTTTGGAGAGTATCCACTGAACGTAAACAACGTATCCGCGTGACGCAGCTGACACAGAATAGCATACGTTGTTTACGTTCAGTGGATACTCTCCAAAATGGCGCAAGGGTGACATGGAGGAGACGAATTGTTGAACAAAGTCGTTATTTTTGTTTTCTTTTGTGCACAAAAAGTATTCTCGTAGCTTCGTAAAATTATGGTTGAACCTGATGTCACATGGATTATTTTACCGATGTCCTTAATATGTTTCTGGACCTTGATCATGTAAGGATCCTTGCTGTCTATGGGAGGGTCAGAGAGCTCTCGGATTCCATCAAAAATATCTTCATTTGTGCTCCGAAGATGAACGGAGTTCTTACGGGTTTGGAACAACATGAGGGTGAGTAATTAATGACAGAATTTTTATTTTTGGGTGAACTATCCCTTTAATGAAAAGCCAACAAAAATAAAACAGTACAATAACAATCTAGCTTATATAACGTTTATTGACAAAAACGAAGAAGATGAGGCATGGCGTACACCACATGCTGTATTATATATCAACTAAATTACAGAAAGTTTAGGAAACGTAAAGGTTTTGCCGCATTTTGTTTCGGAAGAATATTTTTGGTTGCTGAAATTTCAGTGCATCACTGGTGTTAATGATTTTCAAGTTTTGGGCAATAACCAACAATGGCCAATTTGAAAAATCTATACAATTTTTGCCTCAATAGCCATTTTAAAATACTCCAATTGGCATTTTGTTCCATTCCATTGCACTCCACATTGAACACATCTAATGCAATTGGTTCCAAAAAATGTGTCCAACCAGGGTCCGGTGAACTAATTTCACTGATTTTGATGTAGAAATCACGTTTGCAGTGTTCTTTTTGTTTCAGAAACTATGGCTTGTTAACCAGTGGAGTAAATCCATGCGGTTACATATGCATGCACTTGTTGTCGCAGTGTTGGTGTGACTAGTTGACAGGGCTACACCAGGGCCACCCTCACGCCCCACATGTTGCGTTGTCCAGACAACCTCCCTCAGCATTTCCTGTGCCGAGCCTAAATTTAATTACAGCTAGGTATTTTCTCTTTCTCCTACACAATGCGACTGTCAATGGTCCAATGCTCCCTCCTCAAGCACAGAGGACCTGAGCCGGGTGTTTATCTCTGCGGGTGAAAAGAGCACACTGCCTCCCCTTCCACTGGGTCTCTGCTTTTTGGAAGCGTTTGTGTGTGAGAAATGGTTTGTGTCTATTTGGTGGGCGGATGCTTGATACTTCAACTGTGGGCTAAATTGATACATTATGCAAATTTGTCTCTGATGTTGTTTACCTTCCATAGACAGAATGCCATCATGACAGTATCATCAAGGAACCAAGTGCCAAATAAAACAGTGTAAGGTCTCTAAACAGCTACCTGGTCTTGTGCAAGAAGAGAAGGATAAAGGTTTACAGGCATCGCTTTTTTAAATTGTAGCGTCTCATGTTTTGGTTTGGCTAGAATGTTCTAGTCAAGTATGCAGACATAAATGGCAATGCATTGTAATATATATATATATATATATATAATATATACTATATACTAATACTAAATATATAGCTATACAAATATTAAATCCTAATGCATACCTGTCTCAGAGTCGATGCTAAAGTGCTCTGATCCGGCCCCGAGCAGCTCGTAGGAGATCTGTGCATTGGAACGGATGTCAGCATCTGTGGCAGAGACCTGCAGGATAAGCCTACCAGCAGGGGAATCCTCTGGGACGCTTTCCATATAGAATGACTGCAAAGAACAGAAAGGGAGGCAGGTAAAAATCTGAATTGACTTCACAAATGGGATGACAGGGCCAAAAAGGAGAGAGAAATTAAAGTAAAGAGAAAGGTGTTTGGTAGTAATTGTGACCCCAAATTGAAAAAAGTGCTAAAAGATTTTCACCCCAGGAGTTCTATTAAATTAACATTATTCAAAAAGGAAGACAATACGTAAAAGAAGCACATTAGCCCTCACAAAACCCTCTCACAGTGCAAAATCACTCTCTTTGTTTCTTAAATGCTGCATTTCACATAAGGACCTTTTCAAATCCCTCCTGACATTCTCTCTTTCTCTCTAAGTCTCGTCCCATTTAGCATGCACAGCGGGTAGGCAGCACCCTCCCCTTAACTGACAGAATCAGACTACATGACATTTTGCTGCAATGCACTTCCCACACACACATACACACAAAACTAACATTCATACCTTCTCACAAATTGGGCTGTTGTCATTGGCATCCAAGACCTTGACTTCAACCACAGCCTTGGCTGTGAAGGTCCCGTCAGTTGCCGTAATGTTCAGCAAGTAATTGTCCTTCTCCTCCCTGTCGAGAGGCTTCCGCACCGAGACCTTCCACTCGCCTTGAGTGTGCTCAATGCCAAACTGCCCCAAGGGGTCTCCACCTTTAGAGAGCACACATGAGAAACGTCAGTCAAACTAATGAATGCGAATGGCAGATAAAATTACTATTTATTTGTGTGGTTTCCTGTTGTAAGTGCAGTAGCTACAGTAATGGCTCAATTTATAACTGCTTATATTTCACAAGTTATTGCGAGCTATCTGTGCCATGTGTACTCCACGGCATTCATGAAGCTTTACTTCTTGTTTGCTTGGACTTCATAATATTAACACAAAGCGTCTATGTAAATAAGTGGCTGTGTGACTTGTTATGCCAATTTCTGTCATCACTCTACGATCAGGCGAAGACGAGTGGATGTAATGAGACAGTTCTCTGCCAGAAAGTGCTCATCTCATCTCACGCTTGGCATCGATGTTCACGTTAATTAATTATCACTAGAGCTGAAACATTCTTGCTTTGTTTCAAAAGTGTCATTGGGAAAATTATCCAGTTTTCTATTTATAATCTCTTGACAATTTTGTAGCACATCATAGGATATTTTGCTTTAGCTGTAAGTGGTTTCCCCAAATATTATTCATTGTTGGTACTATAAATTATTCCATCATAAATTAGTGAAGTTAAACTATTCCATAAAATACAACTGAAATGACAATGGTGGCATGTAACAGCTAAAATTAAACTAGAGGTACAAAATCAACATAAGACTTACCTGTGATAAAGTAATTGATTTGCTTGTTACTTTCCTCTGTGTCCAGGTCTGTAGTGCTAAGAATGGCAATGACTCCACCAGGTGGGTCATCTTCGCTTACTGTGCCCTTATAGATCTCTGCTGTGAACCTTGGTGGGTTGTCATTCACATCTACCACTGTGACATCCACCTTGGTACTGGCCATCAGCTGGACTTTGTCTCCACGGTCAGTGGCTAAGACTGAAACAGTGTACTTGTTTTTCTTCTCACGGTCAAGTTCCTTTAATGTGGTAATCCATCC
>NW_015662000.1:1618415-1628267 GCF_001515625.1 Sinocyclocheilus rhinocerous | reverse complement strand
CGCTCTCTCTCTCTCTACCGTTAAGTAACTTGTGCATTGTTTTACTTACTTGTTTTTGACTTTCCAGTGATGTCTGTGAGAAAGATATATTCATTCGACAAGCTCGCGCATCTGCGCCGCTGCGCGCTCAATCCTCTCAGCGTGCTTTGTTTATCAGCTCGCGCACATCAGCTATACAGGCGTTAATACTGAATGTTTAACATTATATTCATTGCATACATATACTTCGTAGTAGACATCCATAACTCCTTTCTGCTGTCTGTTGTCAGTGTTTCTTTGTTTAAATATGGCGCTTATCACATGCTGTGTGGTATCGGCGTTTGGTATCGGGGCATTTTAACGAGTACGAGTACGAGTACAGGAGACCAGTATCGGGCCCGATACCGATACCAGTATCGGTATCGGTGCATCCCTAATTAAAATAAAACGAATTTAAAAATTCAAAACTATAATAACCTTGGCCTGTACTATCACAAAAAGGCTAATTGTGATTCATTAATGTACTCACATTGTTTTTAAGACACCTGCGCAGAAACTGAGAGTAAGCAGTAAGATCAGGTGTCCGCATTTATTATTTAGCTTTCAGACTGATCGTATATTACTCGCGCCTTCTAACACTTTAGGCGGTTTCGAGTCCTGTTGGCACCTGTGCTATTCATCATAAAAAGTTTCTTAATGGTCCAAAACAAGGAAGAAGTTTAAAGTGATGTTCAGATCCCAACTAATACATATCATAGCATTCTGAGTTGTATTTAGAGGCATAATGTACAAGTTTAAGACTCACTAGGGTAGTGCATTAAAAAAGCTGCCAATCTGTGTTCTTGCGGTTTTATGTTTTATGCTCCTGTCCGTTTCTCGTCACTATAAATGTCCTCGGATTTTTGGTTTCTTCTAAGAACGTAGATGGAAAATGGTTTTCTCTGATCATGTTTTAACTTTTTAGTGCTTTTTAGGACACATGATTGCATGTGTGCATGGGTTCCCTTAATAAAGAAAGTGGAATTAAATGCGTGTGCAGTGGCCGTCTGGCTTATCCCGGCTCTGCTGGTGAGGATTGTTGCTTTGCTGCACACATAGTTGAACGAGGTGAATGAATTTCATTTTGTGGCCCTGGGTTTATTGTTAAGATGGAGGGTAAATCTTTGCACAGGTGTCTGGAAAGGTTAAAAAAGATGGAACATTTCTGTTATTAAGATGCAATCTCACAGGTTGCAGACCCCGCCAGGGTACGCCGCTCTTCTCATTCCCCAAAACCTGTGCCAGAATTACCACCAAAGCCCTGCACTTTAAGAAAAGCCTGTAAAAATAGGGCACAATGTACTGTTAATATGAAGGAATTTTGTGTTTTACCCGTATTTTAAATTACACATTGCATGGTGTTGTTTTAGGTATCTTTTCTGTTTTTCCACAGATTTTGTTCTTACAGTGTGGCTGTGCAGTGCATTAAAACAAAATTGGCCATTTAATATAAAAGATATGGTTTTTGGATGAAAGTCCAGCATCGCTTAGATCTCTTACCAGACACTTTGTTTCATTACTGGCCTTTGTAAATAATGCATCATCTTTCAGTAGCGGTAACTCATTCAGCTTCTGACAGGCGCTGAATTAATCATAATTCTGCCTCAAGCTAATGAGAGACAATACCATTTGACTCGCCATTTCTGCCCAGAGTCCTTTTGCGTGTTTATGAGATCATACAGCAGTTACATTGAGAGTTAGGGATGCTAGAGGAGTAGGTGGTTATGGAAACTTTAGGCTGATACTAAACTTGCTTTATATCGCCCTAGAGTAAAGATATTGAGATATATGATATAAGATATATGCATTTTAGTCATTTTGATGCCTTGAGTTTTTAATTTTGTTGACTTTTATCACAGATAGACGCTTTTGCACTGCAAGGTACCAACTAAAATGCCATTGTAACAAATCATGAAATGAATGCCTTATTTTGGCATGTTTATAATATTGGTATGATATGAGTATGATGTGTTTTGTGTGTAGGACCATGACAATTTAGGCCAACACATAATTAGTAATGTACCGAAACAGTTTTTTTTTTTTTTTACCAAAATACAGAAACGGTTTTCATGAGGCTGACAACTGAAGCTGAAAATAAAGTTTGGGTAATTATTGGGTAATTATATTTGGGTATTTGAACTATTTATTATGTTCAGGGTTTCAGGTGATAAATTAAACCAGTCATATTTAAGTTTTTCAGCAACTAGCCGACTTTTTGATTTTTCAGCCGAACAAATTTGACATAGGCCTATTGATAGTTTAGCATCAGTATTGATCATGGTGAAGAGCATCCACACTGCTGACGTGATTTGTGCCTGAAATAGATCAAAATGTGTAATCAGAAGCACTAATAAAAAGCACTAATAAAACATTGATTTTGGACCTCTAAATAGGGATGTGATGGTGAAGAAATTTTCACACCGGTATATAAACTTGCGACAAAACTGGTATTACAAACCAGTAAAAAAACTGGGGCTTTGGACACTTTCACTTTTGAATTCACGATTTTGGTGTCACGTTTTACAAGAAAAGAAATGTCTGTTGGACATCTTTACATCTTTCACTTTCTAAGACTAAAACGAATACTTGAAAATGGATTCATTATTATTCTGTCATTAATTACTCACCCTCATGTTGTTCCAAAGAAAACAAAAATAATGACTCTATTCAACAATTTGTCGCCTCCACATCACCCTGGCGCCATTTTGGAGAGTATCCACTGAACGTAAACAACGTATCCGCGTGACGCAGCTGACACAGAATAGCATACGTTGTTTACGTTCAGTGGATACTCTCCAAAATGGCGCAAGGGTGACATGGAGGAGACGAATTGTTGAACAAAGTCGTTATTTTTGTTTTCTTTTGTGCACAAAAAGTATTCTCGTAGCTTCGTAAAATTATGGTTGAACCTGATGTCACATGGATTATTTTACCGATGTCCTTAATATGTTTCTGGACCTTGATCATGTAAGGATCCTTGCTGTCTATGGGAGGGTCAGAGAGCTCTCGGATTCCATCAAAAATATCTTCATTTGTGCTCCGAAGATGAACGGAGTTCTTACGGGTTTGGAACAACATGAGGGTGAGTAATTAATGACAGAATTTTTATTTTTGGGTGAACTATCCCTTTAATGAAAAGCCAACAAAAATAAAACAGTACAATAACAATCTAGCTTATATAACGTTTATTGACAAAAACGAAGAAGATGAGGCATGGCGTACACCACATGCTGTATTATATATCAACTAAATTACAGAAAGTTTAGGAAACGTAAAGGTTTTGCCGCATTTTGTTTCGGAAGAATATTTTTGGTTGCTGAAATTTCAGTGCATCACTGGTGTTAATGATTTTCAAGTTTTGGGCAATAACCAACAATGGCCAATTTGAAAAATCTATACAATTTTTGCCTCAATAGCCATTTTAAAATACTCCAATTGGCATTTTGTTCCATTCCATTGCACTCCACATTGAACACATCTAATGCAATTGGTTCCAAAAAATGTGTCCAACCAGGGTCCGGTGAACTAATTTCACTGATTTTGATGTAGAAATCACGTTTGCAGTGTTCTTTTTGTTTCAGAAACTATGGCTTGTTAACCAGTGGAGTAAATCCATGCGGTTACATATGCATGCACTTGTTGTCGCAGTGTTGGTGTGACTAGTTGACAGGGCTACACCAGGGCCACCCTCACGCCCCACATGTTGCGTTGTCCAGACAACCTCCCTCAGCATTTCCTGTGCCGAGCCTAAATTTAATTACAGCTAGGTATTTTCTCTTTCTCCTACACAATGCGACTGTCAATGGTCCAATGCTCCCTCCTCAAGCACAGAGGACCTGAGCCGGGTGTTTATCTCTGCGGGTGAAAAGAGCACACTGCCTCCCCTTCCACTGGGTCTCTGCTTTTTGGAAGCGTTTGTGTGTGAGAAATGGTTTGTGTCTATTTGGTGGGCGGATGCTTGATACTTCAACTGTGGGCTAAATTGATACATTATGCAAATTTGTCTCTGATGTTGTTTACCTTCCATAGACAGAATGCCATCATGACAGTATCATCAAGGAACCAAGTGCCAAATAAAACAGTGTAAGGTCTCTAAACAGCTACCTGGTCTTGTGCAAGAAGAGAAGGATAAAGGTTTACAGGCATCGCTTTTTTAAATTGTAGCGTCTCATGTTTTGGTTTGGCTAGAATGTTCTAGTCAAGTATGCAGACATAAATGGCAATGAGGTGAGAAATGCTTCAGGCTTGTAACCTGGCTCAATTTAGATTCAGATCATATTTTAAGGGACAGAATCACTAAACAAAAACAAGTTTGTCCGCATGGTTGTGTTCACTTAAAGCCTTATCTAATAATTGGCCAAAAAGATATTTGCAAGGATTATATACACTATCGTTCAAAGGTTTGTGGTAGGTAAGATTTACAATACAGTAAAAACGATAATATTTTATACATTTTACTCCAGTCTTCAGTGTCACATGATCCTTCAGAAATCATTCTAATATGCTAAATTTGGTGCTCAAGAAACATTTTCTTGTCAGTGATGAAAACAATAGCAGTTGTGCTTAACATTTTTGTGGAAACCATGATAAGTTTTTTCCCCATTTCTATTCTTTGATGAATAGAAAGTTCAAAGTTCATTTTTTGTAACAAAATATAATGTAGCTTTTGATCAAATTAATGCATCCTTGCTGAATAAAAGTATTAATTAAAAAAAATCTTACTGACCCCACACCTTTAAGTTTGAACGCTAGTGTACACTGCCAGAAAATTGTGGGGCAGTACTCTCTAATGTACACATCTGTACACATTAAGGCACAAATATGCATATTTCTGGGAAGATAAGGTACAGTAGTGTACCCCTAAAGTTTTTTTTCCCCCTTAAATGACAGGTTTAAGATCAAAATTGTACATGTTCACTTGCTTCTTGTCTTAAAAATAAAAAAGCCTTATGATTTTCCATGACATTAGTTCTGCAACACATCCAGGTGTTATAAACGGAAACCCACCCATAAGAACTTGAGCCTTCAGATTCCTAAACTTGTCTGCCGGATTTATTCATTCTCGAAAATACTAGGTTTGTAAGGCAAGAGGAGTTCATTTAAATAGTTTCTCTGGTTGTCAAGTGTGCAGGCGCGGTGTGAATGTGTGTGCTTTGAAATGGTAATGCATCTGTAGGAGTGAAGGAAAAAATGCACCACTGCTCTCAGGTAACACTAGTCACCGTTGAGAATGGGATCGAGATTGGTTGGGAAGCTCTACTGGTTTTGGTAAATGTCACCTCTTTTAAGCAGATTTACGACTGGCTGTCTATGCTCAAATCACAATGTGAACTCTTATGAGCAAGTAAGGATCAGCCCCGTTCCGCCTCTGTCTTTCAGTCCAGGATCTGGGAACGTGTGAATCCACCCTACCCTTTGACAGGAGGAGATCAAGTGGGCAGCAGATCAGAGTTTCCCAAGGGCCAGAGGGACTTGGATGCAGACGTCTCGTGAAAGAAGCTTTGCTTGGATGTATCCGTGTCTTGGCTCGAGAGTTGCAGAGTGATTCCACATGAGAAAGAATGAAGGATGAGGCGAAGAACGCCCTAATAAGACCCCACCTTACACCGTCTACTTGGACTCCATTTGCACACCCTCTGGCTATGCAAACCGCTTCTGTTTGGTTTGTCTTGCAGTCTGCAGTCATTGCATTAGTGTGTGCGTGTTGCCTTGGTGTTAATCACATGGTGTACTGCACAACTCCCAAAGGACCCTACTGTTTATCTTTCCCCAGCGTTGGAGCTGCAGCATGTGTGTACTGCAAAACATGCCACCATCCGCTTTTTGCTTAATTGATGGAACAAACCGGCAACTGGAGACTGAATTAGCTCTGAGAGTTGTTTACCTAGGTGAAGGTGTCTCAGAGCAGTCGGCTTGATCCCACCATGCTGTTGTCTAAAACACCAAAGCAGGGTACCAATAAGCAAGCATATACATATTTGACTTTGGCAATCGAGATCCAGAGCAAAATAGCAATATGCAATTACAGAGCTCCCCTGCAATTATTGCTAGTATGAAGGAGAGAGACTGTCAACAGTCTGGGCTTTCTGCTGTCCTGCCGAGTGAAACTCCCCGTGGTGCTGCTGTACCGAGTGACATGTCACGGCATGCTCTCGGCCCACTGTATGCACCATGAGTGAAAGTAAAGCTATTTCTCCTTTATTAGAGTTGCGACACACCTCCAGACCTGACATATTCTCAGGTAGAGCAGGGACGTCTTTGACGACAACGTGTTTGGCATTTATGAAGTCCCATGCAGGCCCAACATTCCTGACCAAGTCAGTTTCTGTTTTCTGTTTAAGCAAAGACTCTCTTTAATGTTGGACCTGTAGCCTAGCGGTTGACACACGAGTCCCCACAAGTTTAGACTTTATGAGCAAATTGGCAATGAGGGTTTGATTCCAGATGTTTTATAGTTTAAAAAAAACCTATTAAATCTATTAAAAGTGAACAGGAAGCAAATTGGGAGAGAGAGAGGGGCGATAGGATCGGGAAAGGTCCGCGAGCTGGGACTCGAATTCGGGACGCCCGAAGTGCAACGACGCTACATGTCGACTCACTGCCCATGAGGCTATTGGCGCTGACATGTTTTATAGTTCTGTCACTCCAAGTCATTTCCTGTCATCTCTCGATTATACTGTCAATAAAAGTGAATGGTACATTGATACCAGTTTTGTGACTGTATTAAAAATAGTTTTCTGTAATTGAAAAAAAGATGAAAAACTTAAACTTATTTCAGTTAATTGATTGCCAAGGCAATGTATAATTTGAAACAATAAAATTACTAAACTAGAACTTTTGAAAATAATTGAAATAAAGCTGAAATAAAATAAATATAAATATTGGATAAAAAATGCAACTTCAGTTAAATTAAAAAGCTGTATATAAATATAGCTTTAAAAAAAAATAAAATGACAAGCACATCAAATTACTGAAACATATGTTAAATGACTAAAATTGAAATATAAACTGAATACAAAAATAAAAGCTAATTCAAAATAATAATCAATACTATAATAGTAGATATACAATACTAAAATTACACTGATTGGTGCCATATCAGTTATTAGCTTAATTTTTTTTTTAATCTGCATATATTTATCTCCATTACCTGGATATTTAACTGTTCATGCTCATTTTTCTGTATTTTTACATTCAGATGATCTTTAACGTCCTCTAATGTTCACTTAAAGTTAATCTGTAAAAAAACTATTAATTTAATAACTATTAACACTGATAAATCATCAAATCTCAAAACAGATGTTCATTTTTATACAAGTTTTTATACTTTGTAATGTTGCAATGTTCACTTTTATTTACAGTTTTAGTGTTTTATTTATCATTTATTTTAATAAAATGTTTTTTTCTCCCTGGATGTTGTAATCATACCATCAGTTACGCAATTGCTCGGTTAGATCACCCAGAGAGCGAATGAACACGGTCATCCTAGAGCCCCACTGCATCAATTATTGGGTTGCAGGTTTGGTTTCCATTAATTGCGCTAGTGCCATTGCTTTTATTGGAGTGAATCACGGCTCTGTGCATTTTAGATGATAGTGGCATCATAGTTTGACAATTGTACATTATTTCATCTCGCTGAACTGTCGGCGCATGTCCTTAGAGCACAATTATCTCCGAGCCGCCATCAGCATCGCAACGCATCCAGAGCTAATACATAATTCATGCTGGATTTGAGTGTTTATTTTATCCTAAAGCACAACAGCTTCTGTAACATTCTCTCACAGATGTTTTAATGTATGGCCATGGAAATAAGCTTGTTTCTATGATTTGGTAATTGTTGTTTTTTTTAGTTAATTTTGAAGCCATGTAGTTTTGCTCATCCCTATCTAGTAAAACTGTATTGTATCTTTCATATGATCTCTTTCACTGGCAGCTGAATACAGTAGGCCTGCTTGAGTCTATTTATTTTCCCATGGCTATGTGGAATGCCGTGAGTCCCAGACTAGTCCAGGGATTTGTAGAAGGTCTGGAGGCCCTGCTAAAATCGAGAGGGGACACCGGAAGCGCCTCCTAATGTGGGTCAGTGCGGATTCAGAGTAGACCGCAAGCTCTGTGCCCCTCGTTCACAACACACACATGCATTCTATAGATAATTTCATTTGAAACTAGCCTTGCTATCCCATTTGAATGATTTTTAGACCGTAATTGAATTGAGATATTCAAGCCCCACACTGTAGAAATACATGTATGAAGGTCTATTTATCTGTCACACTTTGTGTTGGAGATTGTGAGTGCTGTGTGGCACAGTCAGATTTCATATCAGTCCTTTGAAGCTGATGGTAACTGAAAGAAACTTATTTATGCGGTGTCATAATATGTTGTCCCAACTGTCTGCTCAGAAAGTGTGGGCGCTGGCAATGTTTCAAAATTATAATGGTGCCAACTGTTAGAGTGCACCAGTATGGCATACAGTAAGACTCATCAGATTTTTAAGATGTATAGGATTTGTGTAGCTCATTGAATAAGCAGGCATGCATGGTAGCTAGTTGAATTCCTGTTTATTTCCTACTTCAGTCCATTAGCAAACAGCTAATAATGTTCTCAAGTGCAATCTATTTTATTCAGCATTAATTTGATCAAATTGACTGTGAAGACGTTTATAATGCTACAGAAAATTTAGGTTTCAAATCTTGTTATTTTGATCTGTTTTACTTGTTTAACTGTATTTTTTAGATCAAATAAATGCTGTCTTGGTGAGCGTAAGAGGCTTCTTTCAAACACACACACACACATATCATTCATATCGGGTATCGGCTCCGATAGTGCCATTTTTCTCGGATCGGGTATCGGTCAGAGAGGGCCGATCCAAATCCGAGATTTTTTTTTTTTTTTTCGATTGTGCGAATTATTCTGTGTTACTTCTGAAGCCATACGATAGCTTAATGTGAGCTACATATGAATATTTAAGTCCTTACATTAAAGTTCACACAAACTCTTTTCTCCGCTGTGGCTGTCAGTCATTCATTCAGCCTTTAAACCCTGGTCGCATTCGGTTACAGCAGTCCGTCTCCAAGATCATTCTGTGTTCCCATTATACTTGATTTGTAAATACATGTCTATGATTTTGCAAAAAGTACTTTATCTTCTTGCCGGAGTTTAATGTTGTTTTGTTACTTGCTACCGGGTGTGCGAGAACAAAACACGGGCGTAGAAAAGACTATAAATTGTTTTTAACGTACACAGTAACTGAAATTTAAAACTGTTAAAAGAAAGGCTCAATAACTGTTGCACAGATATAATACACTACGCATCAATTTCTCTTCCTTTTGTGCTTTGGAGTTTTTAATAGAGCCCGACTGATATGGGTTTTTTGGGGCCGATACCGATATTAGGGAGTTAAAAAAGGCCGATATCGATATATCGGCCGATATTCTTTGTGTATATTATAGTACAATACCAGTCAAAAGTTTGGACACTTTCCCATTCGGGTGTCCAAACATTTGACTGGTACTATATATAGAATACAGTATATATATAAACAGAATATATATATATATATTGCTATTTGATCGCGTCATATCATTGTTCGGTACAATTTATTCGGTCTTTTCGCTTATTCGGTTCAGTTGCCGAACATTCGGTGCATCCCTAAGTATAAATTTACGTCTCGCGCACTTTAATGGCCTTTGAATGTAACGTGTACATTCCCTTGGAACTGGAATCATGGCGGAATTTCATGTGAAGTCCACTTCGCAGGGCACTTACGGTCGAATAAAATCACGCTTGAATGCTGCTGCCTGAACAAGAGACCTCCTTACTGAAGTGAAAGTTTTG
>NW_015662000.1:1605932-1615517 GCF_001515625.1 Sinocyclocheilus rhinocerous | reverse complement strand
ACGTGTGTGCTGCATAATACCTCTCACTCTGCTCACTCTGCGCTGCTTGCTATTTGATCGCGTCATATCATTGTTCGGTACAATTTATTCGCTTATTCGGTTCGGTTGCCGAACATTCGGTGCAATATAAATTCACGTCTCGCGCACTTTAATGCCCTTTGAATGTAACGTGTACGTTTCCTTGGAACTGGAATCATGGCGGAATTTCATGTGAAGTCCACTTCGCAGGGCACTTACGGTCGAATAAAATCACGCTTGAATGCTGCTGCCTGAACAAGAGACCTCCTTACTGAAGTGAAAGTTTTGGCTGGTGTCACTATCTTGCGAACGCGCCGGCGGATCTCCACCAAATTCGGGGGATCCCTTCAGTTCGAGGAGCCCTCTCAAACGCCACCCTCCTCGCGTCGGTAACCCCCCGGGGTTCGGCGCCGGAACGCAAATTTAACCACCCGTAACTCCCGAACCCCGGGGGCTATCGATGCAGGGGTGGTCTCATTCAAAAGCGGGCCTCTAGACGTACACTCGATTCGCGTTCGAGAGGGTTCCTCGAGCTGAAGGGATCCCCCGGCCAGTAGCAAACAATGGAGCGCGCTCTGCTGGACAAACTAAGTAATTACACCATTTCAAGCATTTTATCTGCGTTATATGTTCTGTAAAAAAAATGTTCATATCGGCGGCATATTCGCCGATACCGATATATCGGCGACAGGCTCATATCGGGCGATAATATCGGCAAAACGATATATCGGTCGGGCTCTAGTTTTTAACACGAAGCGCTTACAATGTGCGCATCCGGTGTGCAGAATGATGCGCTTGAAGCAACACAGCGTCAGGCTGTGACGCCATGTTGCTTCAAGCGCATCGTTCTGCACACCGGATGCGCGAAATGTATTTTAATTTTATAGTATATACTTATATATAAATACATTCATGAATGTTTTTAATGAATGGATTTTATAATAATACAAATAGCAATGTGTAACATTTTACCATATTTAGTGCAACACTTTTATTTGTTCCCCACAAAATATTGTTTTTTCACTAAATGTTTGGATTTCTAAAATTATTGTGCACTGATTTTTCTAGAATAACTTTTGCTGCCGAATTATCCACTAACCTAGTTTATGATAAATTTTTGTCATAGATTATAAATATACATAGGCCTATATTTTTTCATATTTATTGTTTATTTTATTTTTCTTTATAATGAAGTAGTCTGTATCTTGTAGATTGTGAAAGAATGATTATCAGTTCCACACACAGAGATATATAAATTCTACATTTATTTAAATGGGGGAAAAAAAACTTCACTGGTATCGGATCGGTATCGGTATCAGCCAATACCGAGGTATCGGTATCGGAGGCGAAAAAGGCGGATCGGAGCATCCCTGTTCCTAATATTGTTTTGGGAGTCTCCTACAATAGGATTACATGCATGCAAGGTCTAAAAACGCTTTCGTTTTCTCAAAATATGCATTTACCATCACCTCATTTTCCAGCGATTCTCAAATGATTCGTTCCAGCAGAATGACGTGTTTGTGGGCGGGGTCAAGTTGTTCGCGGCCGGCCAATGTAGAACATAGGCGCGCATTATGCAAATGTGTTACCCCGTGACGTGTAGCCGTCACGGAAGTGGGATTCAAATTACTAACGACTCGTTTCAGCTGTTCAGAGTCAATTCTTTATTTTGGGAGACAGTAACTTTATTTATCGTGCACTTTCAGCTTTACAACTTTGCAGATCGTTTACATTCACATACAGCTACATTACACACTACATGAAAGGCAATATTGGAAATGGCATAATAGGGGCACTTTAAACAAAAATGATTAAAACAGTTAAATTAATGGATGTTGAATTAATGCATTCCTGTATATTCAATATCACAATACTAATACATTTCTAAAACATTATTAATAAAATTAATTTATTCTTTAATAACAGATAAAATTAGGGCTGGGCGATAAATCGACAACGATCATTATCACGATATAATTTTCCTTGATAAATCGTCATCATTTACCATGGATTTACTGTACTAACATTAAGAGTTTGATAAATGTTCGATATAATGTTTATGTGCCAAAAGCGGAACAAAAGAGTGCTATTCGTTTGAATCGCACCACATGGACCGTTTATCTGCTCGGTTCAAAGTTCAAACGGCAGCGCAGCGCGAGCTCCATAGCGCAAATGCGTTTAGTCGCTGATGAGTCTTGGTGACGCAAGCACTAAACAGCGCTGTGAGATCCATTGTGAAGTGCTTGAATTCAGCGAAGAACACGAATGACTCGGGGATTTAAACTAGTTTGAAGCCAGATAAAACAGCGCTGAGAAACAGGACAAAACACTGTGCACAACAACAGTACAGTCAGAAGGCTTTTCAATCTACAAATTGTCATCATTTACCATGGATTTACTGTAGAAACACTAACGGCACCATAGTATTGTGTAAGAAATGTGAGTATTGGTATCGAATTTTATTATATTATTAATGCAGACATGTATTAAAGGAGTAATGGAATATAATTACAGTATTTTTTGTGATTAAGCTATATAGCGTTTGTGCATTTATACCAAATGTATTTAGGCTTCTCAGGGCTCTACGGTGCGACCATTTCAGTCGCATTTGCGGCTGAAAACTACTGTGTGCGACTATGAAAAATGTTTTAGGAGCACCAGTGCGACTGACCCGATCATCGTCATATTTGTGATTGCGCTCAGGGGAGCTTCAAAGCTTTCTATGTTTTTTTGCAGCGTTGAGTAATGTATCACAGACATACCTCACGAATCCTTTCATAAGCAAAGTGTAGATAGGGTGTAAATTGTTCACTGCTTTCTCTGAAGATTAGAAAAATAAGTGCATTGAATGGACCTGATGCAATAGATTGAAAGGATAAATTTAGACCAAGGGTGTTTTCAGTATTGAAATTTCAGGTAACACAATACTTGTTGTGGCTCTCTGGGAAATTATCATGTTGCTATGGTTTCCGTGTTTTACCAGGGACAGTCTACCACTAAAACTGATTAAACAGATCTTCATCCTGCACTGCAGTGAACACATGACTCTGGCAACGGCTACTTTCATTTATCAAACCAGTCAGAGACATAAATTGCACAGTAAACTATGAATGGTCTTGAAGGTTATGCAGGATAACAGCATTTCCTTAGACTTTATCGCCTGCCAAAAGTAAAATATAGTAAAAACAGTAATGTTGTGAAATGCATTTTAAAGAACTGTTTTTTTGTATTTCATATATATATATATATCTTCAGTGTAACATGATCTTTCAGAAATCATTCTAATATACTGATTTGCTGCTCAAGAAACATTTTTATTATTATCATAGTTGTGTTGCTTAATAGTTTTGTGGAAATCATGATACACTACAATTCAAAAGTATGTGGTGAGATTAAAAAAACTAATCCAAATATAATATTTATAATAAGGTGTCTGTTTAAAATAAATAAATCAAATAAATGTAGCCATGATGAGCATAAGATAATTCTTTCAAAAACATTGAAACATCTTAATCATTCCAAAATTTGACTGGTAGTGTATATTTTTGTTGTTGTTGTTGTTATTTTTGTTGATATTATTGTCATAATTTATTATTTTAATTTACTCTGAGGTTTATGCAGGCCAACATTTCCTTATCAGTTTATTATTATTAATATTATTAATTTTGTTGTTAATAATAATAATAATTTATGTATTTAATATTTGAATTAATTATTTACTAATTGTATTAATATAAACTATTTATTTATATACTTATTTATATTAGTGCTGTCAAAATTAGCGCATTAACGCAGGCGATGAATTTGTTCAGATTAACACATTAAAAATATTTAACGCAGTTAACACAGGGGCGGGGCTAGGGTTGGCCACTCCACTCACAACTGCTGTTTCGGTCTCATTTTTCTTCACAAGAACAATAGTTTATTTAAACGCAGAGCATCTTTATGACCACACCTAACCGAAGACGTTTCAGACGCGCGTTCCAATTTTACCTCAGCGCCAGGCACGAGTCAAACGAGCGCAGAAATGGTACTGAGCTTGTAGCGCGTGCTCTTCAACGCAGGCGTGTGCTTGTAGCCTGTATCATTTCATATCAAATCGCGAAAGAAACTACGAGCATGCAATGTCATAGTTATGTCATCAGTTAAGCCATGAAATCACCAAAAAGGCAATTAAAGCTGCCTTAAAACTGTGCGTGTATGTATTTGTTATATGAGTCACATTTAAGAACATGTCTCTGAAATGCAATTGTTTTCCAAACTGTCCTGGAGCAGCCCAGCACTGTCTCCCTCATCTTACACATCTGATTGAATTCAATTAGTAGAGACTTTAAGACCTGGGTCAGAACAGGTAAAGAGAGATGCGTGTCAGATAGGGTTGGGCCGATAGACGATGCCATCATCCATCGGCGATGGCTGACAGACATAAAGGGAATAAATAGCCTACGAGATGGGAGGATAAAAAAATATTATATGCAATTATATCGTTGGGTAATTATACTGTATTTAAATTGCGTCCATCAGGGAGCTGCTACTAATATGCAGGGCGTTGAAACCACTTTCGAATGCGCGCTCTCATTTTACTTTCACTTTCACTTTCAAGATTCGCAATCACACGGACTCTATACTATGGAGCAGCGGTACCTACCACACATTTTACAAGATTAGATATTTGTCAGTGGTGCTCAGTATCTGCAAATCATTCGCCATTGTCCTATCAGTCATCTCTCCTTACTCTGTGTATGTGGTAAGTGAACTTTCATGTACTGTAACATAACAGTTTACCGCTAGCAAGCGGCTAACCATGTCCCTTTAGTGACTCCGTAGAAATCGTTATTTGTTTTCCGTGCCTTTCTGCATACGGATTCACGCTTCGGGCACACCCCCTAACCCCTCCCCCCAATGTCATCGTCCATCACGATGTTTCACTGTAGACATCGTCCGATGCCAATTTGGTAGACATCGCCCAACCCTAGTGTCAGATCCATGTCACATTCAGCAGCAGCAGCTCTTAGAGAAATAGCAGCCATAAAACTAATGACCAGCTGCTGTGATGTCTATTAATCAAAGATCAAAAGAAAAAGAGGAAATCAATAACTTTTGTAGCTTTAAGGATTCATCTATATTTAATTTAGACTTTAGTGTTTAAGAACTTTTTTCAATTTCTGTATATTTCCTACTTGCTGAAGGGCACAGGTAAATATGACATTTATTATAGTGGGTTTATGTAAAGATTGTTTTAAAATCACTTAAATTAGAAGTTAAATTAGAAGTTTAAGTAGTCTAATAAATGTTAAAATTGATAGCTCCTGTAATGTTGAATGGCTAGTCAATGGTTAAATATTACGGGGAAAAAATAGCCTATTTTCTAGAGACATCAGTAGTATACTGTCTTTAATTAATTTTAATTAATTTAATTAACTACATTAATTTGAAGATTGAATGTGAAATTGCAATGTAAAAGTATTCTAAAACATTTTAATGTTAGGTGGGATTAATCGCGATTAATTTCAGAAAAAATGTGTGATTTAATTAGTTAATTTTTTTAATCGATTGACAGCACTAATTTATATTTATATTTTATTGATTACTATGCTAATTAAAGCACCACCACTAAAAATATCGAAACAAAAAATACAGGAATTGCTTTTTGAACGAGTCAATGTCAGTATACTTCGGCTAGTTGGTTGTTGGACAACAAATCAATTAGTAGTGCATCATGACCCGTCTCTGTTTGAAACCTGGCGTAGAAACTAGTGTGTAAATTGGGAAAAAATTGTGATGTTATAGCTCTCTGCTTCCAAAGTGTAGTTAGACCTCTACTGCTAATTTAAAAAATACTAATTATATCTAATACCAATATTGCACTATGGTCTGAGCCATATACCTAATATTTTTGGAAACACTTGCAGAGTGATGGAGAATGATGTGAGTGTAACAGACACCAGTGCTTGATATTCTGTCCATGTTCAGAGGCAGTTTAGTGTGTTGGAGGGCTGTCTGTCAGCAAAGCGTGTAGATGTCATTATGCTGCTATACTCGTCATTGTTTACTGCCGAGAGGAGGAAGGACAGTGCTCTTTCTACAGTATTACATTGTTCCCGTGCCGAGCACTTAGTCATTCATGACTGCAGCTGCTCGCTGAGACCAGAGGCTCTTGTTCAGAATAAACATATTCAATCCACACTACTTTGAAAACACCAGCACAGATTGAAGTAGTCAGATATCTTGACCTTTGAGTAACGGCATGACTGACGTGTGTTGGCGCAAAGTGCTTGTACGCTAATGAATCCAGGTGTTAAAGCTGATTTAAAGTCTAATTTATGTAATGTAGGAGCTTTCAGAAGTTTGCAGCGAGTACCTCAGACTCTGGGCTTCTCGTTAGTAAATTTTTTTCAACACTCTGAATGCATTTCTGATGCAGTTAATGACTGGTTTCAGAGGAAGAGGTGTTAAAGGGGCCATGCGTAATTAAATTCTTTAGTGTTAGCTGTGAAAATAGCACTCTCGACAGAATGATGTTCTGAGCAATCTGTCTGTGTGTTTGGTGTCATTGAGCCCTTATGTTTTGGATTATTAAATATTTTTGCTAATTTAATTTAGCTTTTAACTACCAATAATAATGCGGAATAGTAGAGGCTTACAGTGAAAAAAGGCAATTGCCTCTTTATTCTAGAAAGTGCATGTAAATGTATATATGACCAGTATCACACTCGTAGCAGCGCAATATGGCTGTATGTCAGCATGGCTGTGATTCGGCCGCAGGTAATCACAGCCGTGCTGATATACAGCCATATCCCACTGCTGCGAGTATGATATTGCGTTTACACAACATTTTGATGGCATGAGTGTGTAAATATATAAGAAACAACAATGAAGTGTCTTTAAAAACCCTCTTCTGTGCAGAACTACTTCCTTCCACTATGGATTCAAATCTCAGGTTGACAGTTTAACAGCTGAGCCCAAGCCTCCATCACTAATTCGAAAACGTCACTTTAGAACTAGTAACAAAGGAACGTTAAGTTGCTTTATTGAAAACCTATTGTATTACTATATTAAAAACTTACCGTATTATGAGAGAGAGAGGGACTGACTGAGCAAGTGTGATTACCTGCATCTGATACAGCATTCATTCTTCAGTTCAATCTCATATTCACAATAAAACATTACTTTGAATGCCCGCTGAGGAAAGTGATATCTTTGTTGTACTATCCTTTCATCTGTTACTTCCTTGTATACAACCCTGTTTCAGTCTCTTTCATTATAAAAGTCTTTACTGCCAACTCACTCATAAAATAGTCTCTTATAAAATTTATAAAATTATAGTGGATTTGGGCATCTGACATGACACTTCTCACGCAGTGAGTAATACCGCAAATGGAGTGATACAAACGGTGAAACGGTTGAAGTTCTGTTATTGCTAGAATATTGCACGCCTGGAAAAGTCTCTCAGCCAATCAGATTTGAGGACCAGAAAGGTACTGTGTGTGTTTGTGTATATTGTATGAGTGTTTTGAAAAATCCACAATACAGTCATAGTCAATGCTAGGCATTGTTTTTTTTTATATATCCATACATATATTCCATGTTTTTTTGTGATTACTTTGACTTTGAAAGTCAAAGTCCCTTGATGAGGGATTTATTGAATAATTTTTTTTAAATATAATATACTATATATATTTAATATAATATACTTATAATACATTATACATAAATTAAATTAAAAAAAAGTTGTATAAACATTTATATACAGAAATATATATTAAAGTAAAGGAATGTCTGTCCTAAAACAATAACATATAAAATATGTATTGTATACACTTAAAATATATACAATTAGATGAAATACTCTAATATTGTTTTTTTTTTATCTAATATTTTTATTTTATTATTATGTTTAAGAAAACCGATTTGCATAATGCTATATTATATCTTAAAAGCGCTCCTCGAACTCTTGTGTTTCCCTGGCTATGGATGGTAAACAAGTCAACCATCTGTTTAAGTCTGTATCTATAGCTAGCTTTAACTCAACTGCATTAGTTCCTATAGGGTGGGTTATTTATTTATTTATTTATTTTCTTTTTATCACACTCATGTGAATATTTTCTTTTTCTTTTACAGAGGAAATCAAGGCGGAATCTGAGAAATTAAGGTAAGTCGATATCTTACGCCACACCCCAGCTGTTGAGATATTGAACATGTATTTCAAAATCCCCATTTTTTGTTGTCAGCTTCAATGCTTGTAATGCAGTGCTAACATTTTCCAGAGAGTAACCACACGCGGCCCCTTTGTGTTTTGGCTGCTGCCCTGCCCTCATTGTGATTTGTGAGTGTGTGTTCAGTGCCGATTAAAAACACCCCTCACAGCCTGTGTTGTTAATGTGCTTGGAGACCTTTCTGTGTGACTAGGACACAGGAATGAGACGTACTGTGCTCAGGGCTTTCTGCAGGGCCTGGGCAGCTTGTTCTGAGGCCTTTCATCTCAGACGCCTCCTAGGGACAGCGTTCATTCACCCTCTACATCCATTAATTCACAGCTCACCTGTTTCACCCCATCTGTCTTGCTTTCACATCCATGTCCATGTCTTTTGGTGTCTCTTCCCTTTGTTGTTTACAGATTTCTGTTATGAAGTGAAGGAGCACTCCTTTCAAACAATAGATCTATTTTTAGTCCCAGTTTTTAATTAAAACACCATTTATCACAGCAAAACTCTTTGTGATTTTGAATCTTTAACTACACATTGTCATAGAAACATAAATTTAGTAAGTGTTTCAAATGTTTGTTCAGTAACTGACCTGATGGATTCAGCAAGTGATTTGTTTGACTGATTCAAATCCTTTGTCTTTTGTTTTTTTACTTTTTTCTAAGAACAAAAAAAACTGTTTTTGTAGTTTGTATTTTTTGTTGTTTTTCACATTGAATTTGCTAACTCAAAATGTGAGTTAATATTATAATATATACTAGAATAAAATAATTACATGCACACGCACACACACACACACACACACACACACATATATATATATATATATATATATATACATACAGGTATACTGCTCCATCTGAAAATACGTGATGGAGATTTACTACTAATCACAGAACCGGCTTTACTGACGAGATGCGCATGTCAATCGCATGCGATTTATTGTGCAGCCCTAAAAAAATGAATAATTTTGACGGCATTGAACCTGTGGTGGTTTCTGCGGTGGGGAAGAAACGTAATAAGATTAGTATTGACCAAGTTCAGAGGCTGTCATTATGTGGATCAACTTACTTTGTTGTGTATATTTCATATTTCAATATGAAAAATAACTTTATATTGATTCAATGGATTTATTGCATTGGAAAAAATTAATTATCAGTTTTAATAATAGATCTTTGAAAATCAAAATCTGGATTAGAATTTTTTATGTTATTATAACCTAAAGATGCTATGTGAATGATTGAAACAGAAAATTGTAGTTTTCATCTTGCCACTTTGTTGGTAAAGAAAACACATTTTTACTGATATATATATATATGTGTATATATATATATATATATATATATATATATATATGAGTTTG
>NW_015662000.1:1597578-1603299 GCF_001515625.1 Sinocyclocheilus rhinocerous | reverse complement strand
TATATATATATATATATATATACAGTATCTCGCAGAAGTGAGTACACCCCTCACATTTTTGTAAATATTTTATTATATCCTTTCATGTGACAACACTGAAGAAATGACACTTTGCTACAATGTAAAGTAGTGAGTGTACAGCTTGTAGCCATGTAAAATATAGATGATACACACAGAAGTACGAGCTGGAAAATTCAGCTTTATCTCTTGCCTCATAGTCTTCCTTTGTAAATGCATTACGGTTTTTACAAATTGAAGAACATTTGAAAATATTTTCTGGGTAGCCACAAATGCTCTCAATAGATCTTAACTTGTATTGAATCTTTTAAAATGGCACTAGATGATTCTCTTCCCCAGATGTCTCATCGTTGTATGATGCTTACGGCACTATTTGTGCTCTGCCTGATTAGCGACTTGGTTTAACTCTACTCTGGAGGGTTTGTTTTGGTGAGGGCCGAGAGGGAAACAGTGAAAGTTCAGGCTAAATGAGAGATGTGTGAGGTAATCTCTGAGCCCAGCGGAGCTCTAGTCCTTTCCCTCGTAGCCTGGCTACAGCTCAATTTATGTCAATTAAAAATATGAGCTGGCTAATCCCTCCACAGACAGATTAATGAGATTGAATGAAGGAGAAGTGAAGAGAGGAGAGGAGGGGGAAAGAGCCGAGCCAATGGGAAGAGGTGTATTAGACTGTAGAAGCCTCCTGCTGACTCAGCCTGAGACAAGCCAACTAGCTCATAGCCACAGCAACCCAACACGGCAGTGTAGACATCTGCCAATGGGAAAAGTGTGTACTTTTGAGTAATGTAGAGATTTGGGACTGTTTTTCCTACAGTATTTTGTTTTCTGTGTTTGATTCGGCAAATGGTTCGTCTATTGTTCTATACCTGTACATACAATTGTCGATTTGTATATTTTTATTCCTTATTTACTTGTTCTATTTTTTTTTTTTTGTTCTGTCACTGTCATTCTGTTACACTGTGGAAGCTTCTGTCACGAAAACAAATTCCTCGTATGTGTAAACATACCTGGCAATAAAGCTCATTCTGATTCTGATTCTGATTCTTTCAAGAGCAAGTTCGCAAGTTCTAGTTTTTTGTGCTATCTGTTTGTTTTTGCGTACAGTTAGCTGGATGGATCATACTTACTAAAATATGAGCTGCAAACTTCTAATAAATAGGAACTGTGAATAAATTATCCTTTTAAAAATGGTTCCTTAAAATGAGGCTTGTGCTGCCTATTCATATTTGCATACAATTAACTTGAATGGATGATATGCATCAAAGCATGAATTCTAGTAAATATGAATTGCGAATAAATTACTCTCTTGATATTTTCAGTCAGAAAGATTCATGAAACAACCTTGTTTGTGAGTTAGCAGTAAGTCAGTGAATCATTCGGAGGCTTTTGTTTTGACTTTTTGTTTGCGCAGTGACCATGATTCATCATGATTCATGAATCTGCGTTAGATTCGCCAAATGATTTGTTTGTTTCTTTAAAAGAACAGCACTTTCAAGAGCAAGTTTGATCATGAAATAGACTGATTGTTTTTGTGTACAGTTAGCTGGATGGATGATACATGCTAAAGTATGAGCTGCAAATTTCTACTAAATATGAATTGTGAAAAAATACACAAATGGCTCTTTTCAGTGTGTCTGTCAAAAAGATTCATGAAACATTCTTATGCATTCTGTTAATTTTTGCATACAGTTAGCTGGTTGCATGATAAGCACTAAAATATGAGCTTCATATTTTTAATAAATACGAATTGTTATTAAATGAATCCTTTGAAATGGTTATTTTTACCGAGTCAGTCAGAAAGATTCACAAAACAGTCTTGTTTGAAACAAACTCATTCAGTCAGTGAATCACTCCAACAATTTTTGAGCAAGGTCGCAATTTGGGACAATTTAGTACAATACTTTGTTTTTGCAGTGACCGATTCAGTCCATAATTCAGACTGATGGCTCCTGTGTTAGATTTGCCAAATGATTCATTTGAATCATTAAAAAGAACAGTGGTTTCAAGAGCATGTTCACTCATGAAACGGACAGCATTTTTGTGCTGTCTGTTTGTTTTTGTGCACAATTAGCTGGATGGATGATAGGTGCTAAATTATGAGCTGCAAATTTCTAATAAAAAATTAATTGTGAATAAATGACTCATTTGAAAGGCCTCTTTTTGATAGAGCAGATTTGTGTTTATAAACTAGCAGTTTGAATCAGACTCATTAAATCAGTAACTCATTCAGAGCTGTTAACAACAGTTGTGAGTCATTTTTCCAATTCAAATTTAACACAGCTGAGATTTGTAATAAATTAATAATGGTAATCTTAAAAAAAATAATTTTCATTTTTAAACATGTGAGCTCCAGGTCCCCAAAGGGAAATATTATTTGGGTTTTAATGACATAATGGAACCATAATCAACCATAATATAGCTCATCACAATACTATCATATCTCATATACTATGTAGTATGAATAGTGACTGCATCTTTCTCTTCCACTGCTTTGCTCTCTGTCACTTTCTCTTTTTGCAACATGTCCATTTAGTGCTCCACTTTATTCATAATCACTCTCTCTCTCTCTCTCTCTCCACTCAACTTTATTCTTTTTATCTCCCCCAACCTCTTCCCCATGTCCCACTGCACTCATCAAGTCGTCTTGCTGAAGGAAATCGTAAAGCTCGTCCTAGCTAACACACAGCAGTCCCAGCTTGGCCTGGCACCTCTCCAGATCCATTGCTCATCTCGAGCTGATACAGTGGCTGGATATAAAACGAGAGTTTGCAGTCTAGGTCACATCCACTGCAGTGTGGATATATAAAAAGATTCAAGGGCTTTCTCCCACTGGCAGAACTAAAGGGTTTTTGTGTATTAAAAAAATAAGAAAGAAAGAAAATTTACAATGTTTTACTGTAATTTAATGTAGGGCCCTATGAAATCCATTTTATTTTTTCCCAAATTCCGTATTTTATTTTATTTTTTTCAAATTCAGTTTTTTCCATTTAAATTTTTTTAGACTCAAAAAGCATGTTAAATTCATTAAAATCATGAAACATACACAACAATCATGAACAGCAATTTATTAAAAGTTTAACGAAAATTACATTTTAAGGCTCTTTGAAATAAGTTTTATGTTTTTCTCAAATTCAGTTTTATTTTTACCAAATTCTGTGTTAATGGTTTAATTACATTTTAATAATCACAAGCCTCTCTAATTAATTGATTTTACAAAAAAAAAATTTATTATTAAATTTTTTTATTTTTATTTTTAGAAATACTGTGTTGTGTATTCACATTTTTCTGGTAAATATTCCTTAAAAATAATCTTTTAATAAAAATTGTAGTAGTAGTAGTACTATCATTACATTAAGTAATATTTCTGTCATGGTTTCTACAAGTTAAACCGAACCTTTATTTTGACGGGTTGCTGTGAAGTAGGCTTGCTGTGATAGACGGTGTTGGCGGTGATACCGGTGTTAAGCCGCAACACCGGTTATATCACTTGCCCACCGTGGCACCGTCCCCCACCGTCGTTTTTGTTTTTTATAGTAATAAAAGTCATTTAGTTCAGTTAAAGAACAGACACTACAATTAAAACTGAGCACGGCTGCTCAATGCTCAGTGCTGAATGACCGTCGCATGACAGATCACATTTAATTTATCATGTGAGGAGCGAGTCGAGCTGACTGACAAGAAGAGTGAGGTGAGACAGACAAGACGATAGCAGATGATTTAGTTTTAAAATGAAATGCAAAAGCGCCTGTTTGGCAATATTTTGGATTTCGAAAAGCCTGTTGACTTTTGACGTTTATCTAAGGTGATACTGGAAGTTTTTTTTAAACATTCGTTTATATTTAATTGGTTCCACAGTGTATGCTGATTTTTACTTTGTTTAAACTTTGTGTAATTTGTTTATTTTATTTGACATCAAGGTGTATGCTGTGCCTCCAAGCTTTATTATTCGTTTTGCTAATAAACATTCTACGTTTCTTATTTATTTGGCTCCACAGTGTTTACTTATTTTCAGTTTTGTATACCTATTTAAACTTTGTGTAAGTTATTTGTTATTTTATATTAGGCATAGCCTATAGCATGGTGTATTTTTCTTTGTTTCTTTTAAAATAAAAGTTCTATGATTTATAGATTTTTAGGCTAAGTGAGTTTGACGTATTTTGTTGTTGCTTGAATTGCATTAAAGCAATTGACGCCGAATTGCTGCTAAAAGAGGGAAAACTAAAACTAAATAAAAATGAACAGTTGCTTTACGGCGAATTGCTGCTAATTTGAAAGTGAAAGTAAAATATGTATACTGTCAGCATACTGTGTACTTAAAGGCACAATATGTAATTTTCGCCGCTAGAGGGCGCGTATTCAAAATAAACAAGGAGACAAAGGCGTAGTTTGATGATGCCTTACACAAGTCAGCAAAATATATAACACTGTTCTAGTGGTTTTTGGATATTTTAATAAAAAAATCTTACATATTGTGCCTTTAATTTAATAAAAATGTTAAAATGATTGTCAGCCCCTGTTCAATTAGACTGATGGACGTCTTTGTTTCTGTTTTGTAGCCCACCGGCTGGGGACAACAAGTCAAGTTCCAGTACTTTGCCGCCAATCAAATCCAAGACCAACTTTATTGAAGCAGATAAGTACTTCCTGCCGTTTGAGTTGGCCTGTCAGTCCAAATGTCCGCGCATCGTCATCACCTCTCTAGACTGTTTACAGGTCAGTGCCCTACAACACGCTCGTGTCAGGATGCTTTTTATGATGAGGATGTTTCATCTCATGTGCTGTGTTTCTGATTTTTCAGAAACTCATAGCATATGGTCACCTGACGGGCAGCGCTCCAGACAACACCACCCCTGGAAAAAAGCTAATCGACAGGATCATAGAGACTATATGTGGCTGTTTCCAAGGACCGCAGACGGATGAAGGCGTCCAGTTGCAAATTATAAAGGTCAAATATTTTTATGTGAGATTGCTCATAAACATGCAGAGCAAATAATGCCATGTTTTGGTTTTATTAAATTCAGAAATGCTCAGGGTAGGTTATTTGGGTGATGTTTATACAGGATCTTCAGTATTGCAGTATGAAACTACATAAAGAAGGTACATCAGAAATATATCTCTAATTAAATAATGATTATTAATGACACAATATCAAATAATAATAATAATAAAAATAATAGATTTTAAATAATAATAATAGCATGACGTGTTTCTTTAAGATTTGACATTGTTTTAATAATTTTAAAATCCCTTTCTCATCATAATTTAGCATTGAATAGCTTTTATTATTGTTATTATATTAAATGCTATAATAATTATTATTAAATTCTAATTTATTGTGACAGAAGGTTTTCAAATTATTAAAACATGTATTTTTTATTTTATTTATTTTTGCAAAACTGGCTGAAGTATATCTTTCAGCTCCTATATGTAAATTCTGTTTATTTATCAATAATTTATTTAAATGCAGTAGCAATTTTTAATGGGGAATGATTATGTTTGTTTAAACTATTAATTAAGTATTGATTTAATTTTAGTCTTTGGTCTTAGTCTTCATTTTATTTTAGTCTTTAGTCTTTGTCTTCAACAGTTTCCAGTTGTCTACCTAGTGTCCAAAAAACAAACAAACATAATAATAATATATAAAAATGATATATAAACATATATATATATGTATATATATATATATATATATATATGTATATA
>NW_015662000.1:1585772-1597568 GCF_001515625.1 Sinocyclocheilus rhinocerous | reverse complement strand
AGTTTCACAATTTGAGTTGAATTACTGAAATAAATGAACTTTTCCACGACATTCTAATTTATTGAGATGCACCTGTATATATATATATATATATATATATATTAATAATTATAATAATTAATATTAATTTTTTTTTAAGCAAATAAGCCTGTCTTTTTTTCAATTTGAGTATGTAGGTTGTTCTCTCTTATTCTTTATGTAGAACTGCCCTAACCTGTAGTGCTCAGATTTCCATAGCGTCATTTGCCTGACCTATTGTTTTACAAATCTCATTGTGGAATGTGGAGTAGCAGGACAAGCACGGCTCCTGAAAGCTCCTGAACTCTTTCATACGGCCGCATGTCCAGCCTAATCTGTTTGAACTTTACTTTTTGTAACTTTTTGAACTTGATTCCCGCAGCTAAAGTAATAAATAATAACTCTCCTCCATATTGTCCGAATACTTTCCTAGGATTTATGGCTACAGTGGTGTCTTAACGTCCTCTGTGGTTACATTTGTGTTTGTTTCTTTTTTACTCCGGTCCCCGACAGGCCTTGCTCACAGCCGTGACCTCGCAGCACATAGAGATCCACGAAGGTACGGTTCTGCAGGCCGTGAGAACGTGCTACAACATCTATCTGGCCAGTAAGAACCTCATCAACCAGACCACGGCCAAAGCCACCCTCACGCAGATGCTGAATGTGATATTCGCCCGCATGGAGAACCAAGCAGTGAGTGCATTTGACACTTCTCCTGTGGTAATATGGAGAAATGACACCTTGATCTAATATTTCTTCTTTCTTTTTGGTTGATGCCTCTCCTCCTCCTCCTTCCCCCCTCAAAATATAGCTTACAAATCACAAGATCAGTTGGTCTTTGGCATCAAGAAAGCGAGATCGTCAGGTAAAGAGTGACAGGACTGCCTTGAAATGTGCTTGATCTGAAGTTTTCTCTGGTTTGTGTACATCAGTTTCATCCGTCACTCTCGCACTCTGTCTCTCTCTCTGATCTCTCTCAGACGTCTCGCTCCAGTCTGCTTGCCTTGGCTTCATTGCGTTCGTTTTCTGCCTGCTGTCGTCCCCTCCATGACAAATGAGTTCCTTTCATCTGTCTTACCATGTTTATGTGTTGTGGAAGAGTGTGATTACAGCAGCTCTCTCTCGTTCGTAAGGCCACGTTTACACCTGGTAGTAACATCCGTCTCAGGTGGTTTGGTCATAAGATGTCAGTGTAAACAGCTGTTGACACCTGGTAGTAACGTGTTTGGATTTTGAGGAAAGAGTCTCTGATTTATGACGCCATTTGTTGCTCTATGGGACTTAAAATTATTTTTTAGATATTGTTCAGCCTTTTAACAAAATTGCATATATTTGATCAAAAATAATAAAATAAATAAAGTATTAATTACTTTTAAAAAATGTAATAATAGTAACAATTTTATTCTTATTTTTAAAACTTTTTTCTTTTTACTTTCAGTGTTGAAAACAGCTGTGCCACGTAATATTTTTGTGAAAATCGTAATACATTTTTTCAGGATTTCTTCCTGAAAAGTCTCGAGAGAACAGCATGTATTTGAAATAAAATATTTTGTAACCTTTTTAATGTCTTTATTGTCACTTTTGATCAATGTAACTAATCTTTTCTGAATAAAAGTATTTATTTCTTTAAAAAAAAAAAGCTGAACAGAGCAACCAACATTTTATCAAATATTTGTTGTATTTTCAGAATTTTTAATCTGTATGTAAATATACAAATCAAGGTTTTCCCCATTTTTTTCACTGTATGAATAAAATAAAATATTTAATTATTCTTATTTATATGCACAATCATTCATCATAAACCACAATATTTATTAATATTTACAAATATTTTAAAATAAACATTTTAATACATATTAATGCTCCATGCAGAATTCCACAAATGTTTTCAGTAATAATAGGAAGCAGTCATTGGATCGGAGTTTTGATGCATTGACACATTGGGAAAGCACATTAAATGTGATATTCACAACGGTGCTTAATTTTATTTATGACTACAAAAAACATTTCTAGTATATTGAATATATTAGAAATATATTAGATATTGAATATTCTAGTATAGTGAGTATTCATCAAGAAATGAAGGTTTTTTTGTAAATACACTTTGATCTCACCATAAATGTAATGTTTTGAGCAGAATTGTTGCATAATTAATTTAGTTGAGCATTAAAACTTTCAGATGGGTATGTGTCACATGATTAGTGTTGTTCAGGACACATTTTGCACTGAGGGATCGGATCAAAAAACATTTTGGACCTCGTTTACATTTAGTACATTTAGTACATTAGTTTACATTTACATTGCATTTAGTGTTGTTGTTTGGGTTTGGATCATCCGAGATGGATGTTGATACCAGGAGCAAACGCGATGTGTCTGTACCTTTGTGGTTTAGGTAGCTGCATGTGGATGAGGGCAGTGAGGTGCAGTTTAGATGTTTCACAGTTGGTGCATTGATCAAAAGGATGCCACTTGCGGTTTTGGCACAAGCAAAACACACTGTCATGCAGTTTTAGCAGTCCGGCCGGAGCGTGACACATTCTGACACAGTCAGACACATCATGCATAACTAATCAGCTGTACAATATTGAAGATGTGCCTACACGGACCAGGCCATATTAGACCACCTGAATTCAGCTGAAAGCTCTAGAGAATACTTTATTAATAAACCTGTTTCATTAAATGGGTAATAGATAAATGCAGTATATTCAACAGTCTGCTTGCTAAATAAGGTTCTTTAGTATTTTCCTAAATGTTACAAATATAATTGTTTAATTCATTTAATTTATAAATCAAATCCAGTTGGTATGTTTAACAAAAGTATCTGTGCACTTTGTATGGGAGAATTTACTCTGTTGAGATGGATTATTTATGTGTTTGTTTGTTTAATTTTTTTATTTATTTTTTATTTGTCTTATGAATTACAAATATAATGTATAATGCATAAACATATGTGTAAATGTTAAATATTTAAATTGAATTATTGAATCCATAGTTTTGAATGATTGAATCCATAGTTGCATTGTATGAGTTGGTAGGACCTAAGGTGATTTACGATTTTTTTTTCACCCAAGGTATTGGTTTACTTTTTTTCTGTTTATTTTCTAGTTTTTATTTACGAAGTATCAGATGCTGATATTGTATCAAATCTATTTATTTTTTTATTTTTTTATTTTCTCATTTACAGCCATATAAGTTTTTTGATAAGGTACCGGTTCAGATTCAGTTGTCATATTTGGACCATTTGAACCATGTGTGATTTTTGACATGATATTTGTTGTCTTGAGACAAAACATGCAGATCATAAACCATTTTTTAAAAGATTTTGGATTGCATAATGTGGCAGGCTCACTGTCATTGATGGCAGACATATTCCCTCTGCAATGATTTTAAAGCAGAAACTACTACTTCATCCTTTTGTGAAACACAAAAAAAAAAAATAATAATATTTTTTTTTTGGTCCAAACAATGAAAATCAATGTAGTCCAATGTTGTTTGGACACCATTGACTTTCCTTGTGTATACTATACAGTATCTTTTATGTTCCACAGAAGAAAAATGTCATAAAGGTTGAAAACTACATGAGAATGAGTAAATGATGACAGAATTTTCATTTTCGAGTAAACTACCCCTTTAAGAGTCATACACTTATCCTGCTTAAAAAACACACCAATGTAAGCATGTGCATAGTCCAGATTGTCATTCCAGGTGCATGTAGTCCAACCACCATCTGTCTCTATGAGCACAGACATTGTCTTCACATGCAGTAAGATGCTATAAGATCCTGGTCTTGTGTTTCTTTTTGTTTTAAAAGACGGGAACTGTCTGTATTCCTAAACGTAATCATTTGCCTCCCGTTCAGAGAAATGGATGTATATCAGCTTGGCTGGCTTTGGGCTCCCGGCTGCCCCGGAGGGAACATGAGTGTGTAAACTCACCCTGATACATGTTTAAAATTAGTTGACTTTGTATTCCAGCTGCAGGAAGCCAAGCAGATGGAGAGAGAAAGGCACAGGCAGCATTCTCCAGTCAGCCAGCAAGAACCAGAGTCTCCTGGACAGCGGCACACCGACACCCCCGGCAAAAGCCTGCCCGCGGAGGCCAATGGTGGACCGGGACACCAGGGCAGCAAGGTCGAGCAGGGATCCCCATCGTACGAGAGTCCCGAACCAGAGAACGGCACCGACTTCTGCCCTGCAGAGAATGAGCAGACCGAGGCAGACCAGGCTACTGCTGCTGCGAAAAGTAAAGAGCCGCGTGCAAACATGCAGAGATTAATTTAGCTTTAGAGTTCCATGTTTATGTAAATGATTATGCTAATTTCTCTAAATGACTCTAGACACCAGTGGAATATTCTAGGAGAGTGCTTTTCGTTATTGCCTCAGTTCACTCAGTTATAAATGTGACTGAAAATGTAAAGTTTGATAGGGTGTATTCACAAAGAGTTTCAGTCAAAAATATCTTATATAGATTTTAATTTTCTGTTTAAAGATTTATTCTTTATAAATAATAAGATTTATTATTATTCCACCTTGTTCTTGCCATGAAAATCTTCTTTGGTGCTCACATGGCATTAAAGTTAACATGAAAATCATATTTATTTTTGTCATCATTTACTCACTCTCATTAGTTTTTAACCCAATAAGATATTGATTAATCTTTGAACCACAAATTAAGATATTTATCATAAAATCTTAGAGGTTTCTGTCCCTCCGTTGAAAAATCCAGGCAACCAAAATGTAGAAGATCCAAAAAGGTCAAAATGAATCCATATGAATTGAGTGACTTAATCCAAGTCTTGTGCAGAGATATAATCACTTTATATGATGAACAGATTAAATGTAATGTTTTATATGTGTTTATAGGTGAATAAAAGCCTAAATTAAATCTGTTCATCATATAAAGTGATCATGTATTTGTACAAGACTTGAATTAAACTACTAGATTTATATGGATTTGTTTTATGATGCCTTTGTGACCTCGTTGGATCTTCTACATTTTGCTTACTTGGATTTCCAATAGAGAGACAGAAACCTTGTTACAAATATCTTAATTTGTAGGGCTGGGTTTTGACACAAATTTCACGATTCGATTCTCATTCACAAGCTTTCGATTCGATTACCGATTCGATCCGATTCAATATCGATAATTTTGGATATATATCAGAACCAAATTTTCTCAAGGAAAAAAATCTGTCAACTAAAATATACATGAGAGTCAGTTGGTACTACATTACTATAATATGGAAGGTTAAAACTGACTGATTTGTTAAAATTACACTTAACATGTACAGTAAATGAACATACTTTTCAGAAGGCCAACAATTCACTAAAAAATTTTTTTTTATTGGTCTTATGGAGTATTCTAATTTGTTGAGATAGTGAGTTGGTGGGTTTTTGTTAAATGTGAGCCAAAATCATCACAATTAAAAGAACCAAAGACTTAAACTACTTCAGTCTGTGTGCACTGAATTTATTTAATACACGAGTTTCACAATTTGAGTTGAATTACTGAAATAAATGAACTTTTCCACGACATTCTAATTTATTGAGATGCACCTGTATATTGCATGGGAAGTGCCCTTCAACGTTCCGTCCATTAACTGTGTAACACAGGCTAGACTAATCGATTCTTGGGATTTAAGAATCGATATCGTTCCGTAAAAATGAGAATCGATTAATACCGAGATATCAATATTTTTTACCCAGCCGTATTAATTTGTGTTTTCGAAGATGAATAAAAGTCTTATTGGTTTGAAATGACATGAGGGTGAGTTAATGATGACAGAATATTAATTTTTGGGTGAACTATCCCTTTAAGTTAATAATATCATTAATTTTAGTTGGTTACCCTCCTCCTCCCAACACTGCTAGACACACACAAGCATTTCTGATTCCTAGTCATTATTAGTTAATCGTGTATTCAGGCTTGACATCAGAACAGATGAGACGTCTTCTAATGATGTGACATTATTGGAAAACTGTGTCGGTGTCTCTGAGTCTTATGTAAGTTTAATAGTCCAGCTTTCCATCAGAACATCACCCAGTTATAGGCAGTATGGAGTCCCCTCTTAATAACACTTATTAAAGTTAAATTGGGAAACTGATAACGTGGATTTAATGTGACTACAGTGCGTGCTTGGAAGGAAAATCCTCCTATCGCACCATGAATAACTGACTAGACAGAAGGAGACGCTTAAACATACCCGTCTGTCTTTTTAGGTGCGGCAGAGCATGGCACGGAAGCAAACGAGGAAGAAGAAAACCAGAACTATGAAGAGAAAGCGCAGGAAATTGTACAGAGCATTTTGCAAGAAGTCGTAAACACGATTGCTGGAGGCAAGTTATATTCATCATACTTGAAGGGGACAGTTGGACAGTTCAGCCAAAAATGAATTGTCACATATTTATGTGTGTGTGTGTATATATATATATACTGTATATATATATATATATATATACATACACATAAATAAATATACCATTTATATACTGTATATACCATATATACCATTTAAATGTTTGGGGTCAGTAAGGCTGAATTTAGTTTGATCAGATATGTAGTAAAAACAATAATGTTGCAAAATATTACAACTTAAAATAGCTGTTTTCTATGGAATCCTGTTTCTTCCACTGAATAAAAAAAAAAAAAAAGGTAATTGCGACTTTTTATTTCACAATTCTGACTTTTTTTCTCGCCAGTGCAAGTTTACATCTCGCAATTCTATCTTTTTTTCTCAGAATTGCATGATATAAACGTCCAATTGCGAGTTATAAAGTAAGAATTGCGAGATATAAACTTGCAATTCTGAGAACATATCAGTCTTTTCTTTCCCCTCAGAATTGGACTTTATAACTCGCAATTGCGAGTTTATATATCAGAATTCGGAGGAAAAAGTCAGAAATGCAAAATATGAACTCGCAATTGCGATAAAAGTCAGAATTGTGAGATGCAAAGTTTTTATCTGACAATTGCGAGTTTATAGCATGCAATTCTGACTTTATATCTCACTATTGCTAGTTTGTATCATGCAGTTCTAAGAAAAAAGTCAGAATTGTGAGTTTATATCTCACATACTGAGAATAAAAAAAGTCACAGTTGCGAGATTTAAACTCGCAATTGCGAGAAAAAAGTCAGAATTGTCAGACAAAAAGTTGCAATTACCTTTTGTTATTCTTACTCAGTGGCGGAAACAGGCTTCCATAGTTTTCTATTTTAATATATTTTAAAATGTTATTTATTCCTGTGATTCAGCAAAGCTGAATGTTCAGCTCCAGTCTTCAGTGTGACATGGTGCTTCAGAAATCTTTATGATATTCTGATTTGGTGCTTTTAAAACATTTATTTTAAATGATTATTTTTGTCTTACAAAATTAATGATACTTTCTTTAAAATTTCTCATTTTGTGTAATACAGAGATCAAATGTTTGTAATGACATCAAGAGAAGAAAATTATGACAGAATTAATTTTTTTTGGTGAACTGTCCCTTTAAGAAAGCAAATTTTATGTTGTTAAATGACCGTTCTAGTGGTGGTTTGATGTTGGTAGCGATACACTTTAAACCAGGACCTAGCCTGAAGTCTGTTTCTCTGTGTTCAGATGTTAAGGAAAGCCGTGAGGGCGAGGCTGAGCCAGCTGAGGGCATTCCAAACTCTCTGGAAGAGGAGGGAGGGTTGGGCAGCGACAACGAAAATGTTCACGCCAACGGCATCCCTGGCACACCCATCTCTGCGAGCTTCACTCCGTCCCTACCCGACGACAGACTGTCTATCTCCTCCAATGACACTCAGGTACCAGTTTCCACTTCTGCTATGAATGGGGAAAAAAAGTAAAACGGCTTCTTGTTTACACATGTGTAATTGTTTTGACTGGATTGTTTATCCAGAACTGACTTCATTGATTTTAACAGTTGAATTCCTCAAAATTAAATTTTAGGGTTTGTTTGCAATGTCACAAACCATGATACTCTCATTTCTCTCAAGCGTTTTGCTATAGTAACAAACTGCTACTTGTGAAATGTTTTGTAAAAAAGCAGTTCTCCCTCATCTTTTTGAATGAGCAGCTAGAAGTAGTAAAGCATGGACACTTTTAGAAATAAAGAGTCCCAGTGTTTTTTAATGATTAAAGCCCTGCGCCTGCGTTATACTTAAAATCTTTTTTTTTTCTTTTTTTTCCTGTTTCTTTGCTTACACAGTAAACTGTATCTGGCCTTTAATTCAACACAATTGTATCTTCTCTTTAGGTCACACCAACACAGTAAGGAAAGACTAAGAACATTATTTAACACATTCAATATTGAGATATTTTCATAATATTGTCACATTCTTGTTATTGCCTTTCTTTAAACACAATATTACCATATCAGCAAAATCCAATATCGATTGACATCTAATTAATTTGTATTGATATTTAAGTGCGTAAACCAATTTCAATACTTAGGTATATGTTGAATAAATCATAAGTCCTGAATATTTTAAATTTGCAGTTACCCATTTTTGCAGCTCAATGTGTGCCTGTTTAATTAAATAAAATAATCTGAAATACATGTTTTATTTTAGGATGGAATGGGTTTGTTCTGTATGAACATACAGTATTAATTTTATTTGGGTAGGTCATAAAGTTCTTAAATTGGATTTTAAAAACTCATTTTCATTCATCAACTCAAATTCATTTAAGTGTCATAAGTGTCCAAATATTTTTTGGGGCTGTTGTATATGCTTAATGGACCATAATGCCAATTTTATGGCCCGTTGCTTTTTTATGGTTGATGCATGTTGTGTGCTATAAAGGATGATTAATTTTCTTGGCGGTTACATTTGATTGCTGTTAGACTCTAACATGAGCATTTCTCCCACAGGAATCGGTAGCTACCACTGGTCCAGCACCAGGTGCGAAGTTTTCCCACATTCTCCAGAAGGATGCATTCTTGGTATTCCGTTCACTCTGCAAGCTCTCCATGAAACCCCTTTCAGACGGTCCCCCTGATCCGAAGTAAGCCTGTCTTTCTAAAAAAAAACATCTGACTGTATACAAAAGGAATTGTTTATTTGTTGTGCCAAATGTCGTGCCAAAAATATAATCCCCAGTCAGAATCCAATTGAGTTTGATGTGGTTATATCCTAATCTGAGATCTGTGGTTGTAGATATTTTGGATGGAGAGTGTTGAAGGCATCAGTCTGCATTGCACAGAGTTGAGTTGTCTATGGTTTTATCAGCTGCTGTCCCCATAACAGGTGAATAAGGCTGTCAGATGGCAAGAGAGATGTTCCTCCCTGTCATTTGAAGAGAAAGAGAGCCATTAATTCTGGTGTGTCTTCAGGGGCAGTGAGGCAGGAAGCTTATTTCAGTGTTATTGATCACTCTTTGTCAAATGGACTGAGACCTGTTGACCCCTCTTGATTTACATCAGGACTTTATTTATCAGTGGTGCATACTAAGGCACTAAGCATAGCTGGAGGTTAGGGACATGAATGATGCCTCAGATCATGCAGTTTGTTGAGGAGTGGTTGTTTTTTTACTTTTTTATTACTTTTTTTTTTTTTAAATGATTGAACTAGAGGACAATAAAATGGACTTTCATTGAAGGATCTTTAAGAAGCCACTTAGCAACTGCCTACAACACATTAAGTGCCCTGACAACCACCCAGAAAATGTAGGTTAATTTTGTTAATTAGTACAGTTAATACAGGTTTGGTAGCTGTTTCTGTAGAGTGCCTTTGGACTCTGTTGCTGCATAGTTTTGAGAATTATTATATTAATATTTGTATTTAATACTTAATAATTTAATTCATTCAAATGAGATATTTTAATGAAACTGTATTGTTGTTGCATTTGTTGTATCAGCGGAAATCCATAATCCAGTGTTATTTTAATACTATTTATATGCTATTATTGAATTTGTTTTTTATTTATTTAGCTTTTATTTTTAGATTTTCAGTTTTTGTTTTAATTTTCAGTTTATTTTAGTTGTATGTGCTTTTGTAATTACTATAACTTTTGTCTTTTTTTCGTATTTCTATAAAGCTTCAATTAATTTTCATTTAACTTAAAATTTTCTTAATTATTACAACATTTCTAATTTTCTAAGTTTTTAATTATTTTATTTTTATTTCAATTATCGAAAACCATTTTTGATGGTTATAGTTAACAGTGGCAACACTGCTGTTGTTGCAGTGACTTTGAAAGCTTTGTTCTTTTCTTACTTTTTGGATTATTGTACATTTAATGTCTGCAGTCTGATAATTATCATTCTATCATATCAGTCATTATCAGAGTTCCTGCCACCAGCAGAAACTATTCATTTTGAATATTTCTCAATATTTTTTTTATTTTCTTAATGTCTTTCTTTGGCCATGTCAGTTAGAAATTTTAAGTATTTAAACATTTAATTCATTAGTTTTCAAGCAATTTTCACCCCAGTAAGGCAAAAGTTAACTGATTCTTCTTTATTAAAGTAAGTTTGGCCTTGGCATGAGTATTGTATATGGAATGAGGATTAAATATATTGTTTTATTCAACTAAGATTCCTCAACTTCCTGCAGATCCCATGAGCTGCGGTCCAAGGTCCTCTCGCTGCAGCTTCTCCTGTCCATCCTGCAGAACGCTGGGCCCATCTTCAAAACCAACGAGATGTTCATCAACGCCATCAAGCAGTACCTGTGCGTAGCGCTGTCTAAAAACGGCGTCTCCTCCGTCCCTGAGGTGTTCGAGCTGTCGCTGTCCATCTTCCTCACCCTCCTGTCCAACTTCAAGACACATCTCAAGATGCAAATCGAGGTGCCTGAACTCAGTTCCCCCCGAATCGCAGTGTGTTTGCGCATCTTGCCCTGATGGCGTGCGTCAGTCTGTGGAGCGTCTAGCTGACAGTGTGGATTTATATAAGCTGTGGTTTGGGATGAAAGCTTGTAATTCTGCCTCAGTCTGTCTGTTTGTGTGTGTGTGCCTCATTCCAGATGAGTGTGTTAGGATTTATTCTGCACAGTCTTGTGTAGTAATATTTCTCAAATCGATCAAGTTATACATCTTGGCAACACCATATATTGTTGAAACATTATTGTTCTGTTACTGACTTGGTTATGAATTTATGAGGTGAAAAACTGAATTTATGTTTTTCTCTCCTCAGGTGTTTTTCAAAGAGATTTTTCTTTATATTTTGGAAACGTCCACAAGCTCGTATGACCACAAGTGGATGGTCATTCAAACCCTTACTAGAATATGTGCTGGTATGAAAGCTTTTTTTTTATATATATATCTCACTTTAAAATATACATGAGAGTGTTTCTACAAGTTATTCTATGTTATTTCTACTCTCACAGATGCCCAGAGTGTGGTAGATATCTATGTTAATTATGATTGTGACCTGAATGCTGCTAATATTTTCGAGAGGCTGGTGAATGACCTCTCAAAGATTGCACAAGGACGTGGAGGCCATGAACTGGGTACAACCCCACTTCAGGTAAGCACACTGTCCTTAAATGGATTGGTTGACGCAGAAATTGTCATCACTTACTCACCCTCATTCCCTTATTTTGTTGCAAAATCATATTGTGTGCAGTGGCACTCAAACAAGGACACGTTAAATTGATCAAACGTGGCAGTAAAGACATTCATAATGTTGAAAGAGATTCCTGTTTCGGTAACACTTTATTTTAAGGTGTCCTTGTTACACATGTTACATGTACTTACTATTATAATAACAATAAATTATGCATAATTACATGCAAGTAACCCTAAGCCAAACCCTAATCCTAACCCTAACCCTAACCATATAGTAAGTACAT
>NW_015662000.1:1574878-1585732 GCF_001515625.1 Sinocyclocheilus rhinocerous | reverse complement strand
CCTAAGCCTAAGCCAAACCCTAATCCTAACCCTAACCATATAGTAAGTACATGTAGTTAATTAATATTACCCAGTACTTAAAGGTATAATTACACTGTAACAAGGACACCTTAAAATAAAGTGTAACCTCTGTTTCTAATAAAATACATTAAAATAGAAAACGGTGCATTAAACATTACATTACACCACGGTTTCCCGAACTGGGGTCAATGAATGAACTTCAGGGGGTCTATGAGTTGATGAAAGCTAATTAATATAAAGCTTACTTCAATTATAAAAATATCAAATTAAACAAATTGTGTGGACTCCCCATTTTCTATAGTCATCTGACTAGTGGCTGATGTGTGCAGTTCCATAAAACTGGAAGATTTTCCTAAGTGGTAGGATTTATTTAGAAAAAAAAATTTAAGAGAGAAAAAAACAAGATTTAGGGCAAATCAACACTTTATGAATAATTTACTGCTATTGTGTGAATAAAATGTAATCATGTAATCCATAAAAACTTAACTGTAATTTGATTGAGTATTTTAAAATGTAATGTAATCTAACTAGAAGTACTTAATTTTTTTTATCTGATTACGTAATCCAGAATACATGTAATCAGTTACTACCCAGCACTGTCTATACTGTATATATTTGCAAATGTAAATATTTAGATATGCAAATGTTTAGAAATATTTAAAAGTCTACTTGTCGCTAAACTTAAGTACAGCTTTAAAAACCTGGAATATATGGCACAGGAATCTTGTATGAACTACGTCCATGATGCTGTTGTTCTTTTTTAAGTTTAAATCTTCAAGAAGTGTCTTTTTTTTTTTTTCCTTAAAAATTTTTTTTTGGAACAGGTACATTTTAAGAACTATTCTTTTAAAACCGTGTTAGTGATCCCAGGTCATGTTGTCCCTCAGGAGCTGACTCTAAGGAAGAAAGGACTGGAGTGTCTGGTGTCCATTCTCAAGTGTATGGTGGAGTGGAGCAAAGACCAATATGTCAACCCTAATTCCCAGACTAGTCTCGGTAAGGCAAACAGTCAGCCTCTGCGGAACAAAATATCAATACTAGCTCCTCAACCAGTATAATACCTGCAGAACCTTATTTAGCCACTCTTAACCCTGATATGCTTTGGATCCAAGCAGTTGCAATACATATTCCAGGTAACAGCCCTGGCTTTTCTAAATGAGTCTCCTCTGAGTGCATTTATGCTGCTTTCCAGAGGCTTCTGGCTTGTGCAGAACCAAATGGATAAACAGTTGCTTTTGAGGACAGCGCACTAGGAGTCCTGTGCCTCAAAGACAGGCAGGAAATGCTATTCGCCGTGATGGCTACGCAGGCCTTTCATCTTAATCAAACAACCCTGAGGCTGTTATTCATCACCCTGACATCAGGGAGGCAGTCTGCAGGCTTCCTGAACACTGCAAAACCAAGCTTCTCGTATGAGCTGGGAACATGCGCCAGGCTAGAGACCCTGCCTCTTCGGAGCGGAGGGGATTTAGGTCTAATCAAACTTTGCTATATTGGGCTGGAGGAGAAGAGGCTCTGATGGCCCAAAGGGAAATTTCTCTGTTGCCTCAAGCCCACCGCAGATTTTCAGTTATCAGCCAATCATAAACCAGAGATTCTTGCTTATTTTTAAATGAAAAGTTGAACTCTTGGAAGCACATAGCTACAGGCTCACAAACACCTTAGCGAACACCTAAAATCAAATTTTTTTTTATTATTATTTATTTAATGATAGTGGTTACCATGGATTTCATGTAGCTGTGGTATTTTTGTGGAAACTATGTTTACAATGGCAAATCAAGAAATGGCTGTAGCCTTTCATCTAGACTAAATAGCTACTCTTACATATACAGGCTTTATGTCCTGATCAGCCAATCGGATTGTAGCATACTCATCTGGGTAACTATTCAGGTGCATTATGTTTGTTTTGGATCACTAATCAAAGCTTTCAGGTTCTTGAATTCTCATCATGCTAGCCAATCAATTTTTGTTCTTTTCTCTTAACGAACGCACATCAAAAGGAAGAGCAGGTAATGGCAGTTTGTAGTGACATTAGAATTGACTGCATTAGCTTGTGTTGCGTAAACTAGATAGTGGTTTCTTAATAGTTCTTTGTATTGTGGCCATATAAGCTTTTATATATCAAACAGATAAATTAATACGAACAGGTAAGTATTTCCCAGCTGCTACTGGCTCATATGATCTTTCCGAGAGAAGAAACTATGAGAAAGGTGGAAGTGACCTGACAGCTTGTGTTACAGCGATAGCTAACCGCTAAATCTTTTACAGTGTTTCCAGTGTGAAATAAGATCCAGCAACATGCAACCATGGCTTTCACATACCCAAACCACCTGTTTGTCTTGCTTGCACCAACTTCAGATCTGTTACATTGTGTATTCAGGTCATGCTGCTCTTTCTTCAGTCCCCATCGTGTCGTTTTTTGTGATAGGAGTCAGCCGAGGTCAAGGACTTTATTAGAGAACTGTTGTGTTGGGAAACTCATATAGGAAGCTGAGCCAGAGAAAAGACTCGATACACCAACAGCCAACCAGGAGCCCAATGAATCATGCCGTCTCTACTTCCTAGCCTGTAGGGGCTCATGGTGTTTTACAAAATGGGCTTGTCAGTACATCAGCTTTCTCTGAAATTGCATCTGAATTTCATTCCCTTCTTTCTCAATCAGGCCAAGAAAAGCCTTCAGAACAGGAGAGCAATGAGTCGAAGCATCCGGAAACGATTAACCGTTACGGTAGCATAAACTCTTTGGACTCCACCGCCTCGTCGGGCATCGGGAGCTACAGCACGCAGATGTCTGGGACGGACAACCCTGAGCAGTTCGAGGTCCTCAAACAACAGAAGGAGATCATAGAGCAAGGCATTGACCTGTAAGCCATTATGTTGGAATCAAAAGCATGAAATCAGTCTGTGCACCATACATGGTTTGACAAAATCACTGTCAACAGACATTTGTATGGAAAGTTGCTTAGTTTACGTATTCCAGGACCTGGAGGGTCAATGTCCTGCAGAGTTTAGCTCCAACTCCAGGCATGCTAGAATACAGGTTTGTTGGGGCAAGTTGGAGCCAATCTCTACAGCAAGTTGACTCTCCAGGAACTGGTTTGGATACTCTTGACCTATCTTAAATGTGAAGTGTGTAACTTCTGCACCATTATTAAGTACAATTAGTTGTAAAAAAATGTTTCACACAAACACTCCCCTTCTGCCATTGGTCAGACAAACAGGTAGTCCCATCCCAAAATTATGCAATCTATTGAGCCAGTAGTTGGACTGTTTATTCAAACAAGCCAACTTTTTTCCCTAGTTTTGCAGCTTTCACTTGTCGGTTCAATGCACCTTAAATTTAAACACAAGACTGCTCACATTTACACGTCAGTGAGGCCTATTCGGTAGTCAGAAACCAAAGAGTAAAATGCATGAATGTCAAGGTTTGTGCTGTTCCTGGCTATGTGTAGCACCTACAACTCTGCATTTTCTTCTGGGGAAACCATTGTAGTCTGATTATACCATTATGTTTTATAAATCTTTCACAATGTATTTCAATGTTTGATTCACAGCAACAAAAACAGCCCATTTAAAGAATTAGTTCACTTCCAGAATAACAATTTCCTGATAGTTTACTCACCCGTGTGTCATCCAAGATGCTCATGTCTTTCTTTCTTCAGTTGAAAAGAAATTAAGGTTTTTAAAGAAAATGTTTCAGGATTTTTCTTCATATAGTGGACTTCAATGGTGGCCAACAGGTTGAAGGTCCAAATTGCAGTTTCAGTGCAGCTTCAAAGGGCTCTACATGATCCCAGCCGAGAAATAAGGGTCTTATATGCACATTATTATTATTCTTTAGTTTGGGTTAAACAAATCAATTTTGCTTGGTTGGAACAGCAGCTACGCTAATTATGTCCCTATTTGTTTCTCTGTTTTTGCCACGGGATTGACATCCCATGGTAACTAGGATTTACACAAGCTTCAGTCTGGATCCAGAACACCTGAGAAGAGATGATGCCAACCCCTCAGAGGACCTCAGATGATGCCAACCCTGAAACAACCCACCAGATCCAGTCTGTATCCAGATCAGATGGTCACTGCAGTCACCCGGATCCAGTACGTATTCAGACCAGATGGTGGATCAGCACCTAGAGAGGACCTCTACAGCCCTGAAAGACAGCGGAGACCAGGACAACTAGATGAACACAACGGGTCCTCCGAGAACTGGCCCCCCGACTGAGCTTGGTTTCTCCCAAGGTTTTTTCTCCATTCTGTCACCGATGGAGTTTTGGTTCCTTGCCGCTGTCGCCTCTGGCTTGCTTAGTTGGGGACACTTCATTTCCAGCGATATCGTTGACTTGATTGCAAATTATTGCAAAGATACTATTTAAACTGAACTGATGATGACATCACTGAATTCAATGATGAACTGTCTTTAACTGGAAAATTAGTGTTTACTATTGTCATTTTGCATTATTGACACACTATTTTCCTAATTAATGCTGTTCAGTTGCTTTGACACAATCTGTATTGTTAAAAGCGCTATATAAATAAAGGTGACTTGACTTATCTAGCGAAACAATTGGGCATTTTCAAAAAAAAAAAAAAAATGTAATTAAATGTATATATTTTAACCACAAGTGCTTGTCTTGCATTAGCTCTGCAATGCGCATGCATGTCTTCATGCATTACGTAATCACGTTGGAAAGGTCACACATGGTTATTTCTTTGTCTGTGTACTTCGGTTCAAAAAGGTAGGGTAGGGCGAAAAACTCCATCTCATGTTCTTCTCCAACTTCAAAATTGTCCGACATCATTGTTATTACATAAACTATATTATACCTCTTATTGGTACAAGCACCATTACTAACATCATAACCTCAGGGAAAAATCAGTATCGAATGAACGGTTCATCTTCATACTTAAAAAATGCTGAATCTAAATATGCGGCTCATGTTGGTGTTCTATTTACCATTATGCACAGGTTCAACAAGAAACCAAAGAGGGGCATTCAGTACCTGCAGGAGCAAGGCATGCTGGGAACCACGCCCGAAGATATCGCCCAGTTCTTACATCAAGAGGAGAGGCTTGACTCTGTAAGACATCTATTGTTTGCCTACAAGATACAGTATTTTTTCTTTGTTTCTTCCATGTACGGTGGCCTAGGGTCAAATAGATATTTAACAATACAGCAGTGTACTAGAATAAAACTCTGTATATGCAGCTGCAGAGCTTTTCTGAAACATTTCTGAAAAACAAAGCAAACCAAAAATATCAAGACACTCCAGCAAAGTGTTGCCAAACTTCCACTTAGAGATGATTTGATCCTTCAGTGTGATGAATCGGCAACTCAGTTGCTCATTCATCAGGCCTCAAAAGACTCCAGCAGTAATGGGTAAAGAGAGCTCCTTATATCTGCCCTAAAATTAGGGCATTTCAGCAGAACAGCCCTCAGCCTCCTGAATGACTTGAGATGTGCGTGGAATACTTCAATAGACATTGCATTTCAATGATGCACAGGGGATAAATGCTCAAGGATTTCTTCAATCTGCAGTGTCTGTAGCATTGAGCATTAGTGATGCGCGGATGGCGGTGTCACAAGACCTATTTCACGGATCCAATACTGATACTCATGCGTTTTATTTTGCAACTGTTTACATTAACTTAAGACAAAACCGATAGTACTTTCTCAATTTGGTACTCTCAGTACATGAAGCTGCGGATTCGGGTGACGTTTTAGCTCATCCGCGCATCACTATTGAGCATGCATTGAGTTATGAATGTTTTTTCTGCTATATATTTTTCTACCTACACAGTCGATATCTGGCTCATTGGTTCTTCTGTTTCCACCCTTACAGATCCAGGTAGGAGAGTTTCTCGGAGACAACGATCGCATCAATAAAGAGGTTATGTATGCCTACGTCGACCAAATGGACTTCCAGGGCAAAGACTTCGTGCCGGCGCTGCGCATGTTCCTTGAGGGTTTCCGTCTGCCCGGAGAGGCCCAGAAAATCGATCGACTGATGGAGAAATTTGCTGCTAGATATTTAGAATGCAACCAAGGGTGAGCGGAGCGGTCCCCTGCTGTTGCAACCGATTAACCTACGTCGCTAATTATGCCGCAAACACTGAACTCGGTCGCTGTTTGTCTCTTTTATCTCTCTCCTTAGGCAAACACTGTTCGCCAGCGCTGACACCGCGTACGTCCTCGCGTATTCAATCATCATGTTGACTACAGATCTACACAGTCCGCAGGTTAGATCGCCGAGCACTGATTGTTCACTGAAATCTACAGCGAATGCAGAATGCGTTTTCTTTTCATTCCCTAGTCTATGAATGTCAATGTGAACGTCGGAGCTGGAAATGGCTGTTTGGCATTCAGTCTTGATATGTGAGCAGAATAGCTAAATCTAGGGTGATGGATGTTGCTGAAACGCGACAGAAAACAAGAGGAAGTATGCTACTGATCTGTTGTTTCCTTTATCTTGGCGCAGGTGAAGAATAAAATGACGAAAGAGCAATACATCAAGATGAACCGAGGTATCAATGACAGTAAAGATTTACCGGAGGAGTATCTCTCAGCCATTTATGATGAAATCGCAGGGAAAAAAATATCCATGAAGGAGACAAAGGAGTTAACTCTAAAGTCAAATAAGCAAAGTGAGTATTTGACGAATAGACAAACATGGTGACGACTCTTTTGAATTTTTTCTGAATTTTTTTTTTCTTTTTGCTAATTGGTGTCACAGCAATCCCTCATTTTTCAGTTATGAATGAACAAGACTGTGTATTATCCCACTAATGATCGATTTAAGTATAAATTATTTTATTTTGTAGTATTTTACAATAGAATGCTGTGGTTGACCGAACAAAGTAGTCCAGTATTTTGTAATTGTTAATAAATAATATTTGTTAATAATAAATAATTTTAGTCATTAATGATTTTTGTTATTAACAATGATGATAATAATTACATCTATTTTATTTTTTATAAAAAAGCTATGTATTTAATTAATAATAATAATAATAATTATTATTATTATTATTTGAAAGTTTTATTAAAGATGATCATATTAAAATAAAAAATATTTTATCTATACACATAATAATAATAATACTAATAATAATACTACAAATTTATTAAAATACTAAACATATTACTTTATTATTATTATTTGCAAGTGTTATTAATGATGATATTATTAAAATAAAAATATTTTATATATACATAAAATAATAATAATAATAGTAGTAGTAATTTATTAATTTATTAAAATACAAAAAAATACTTTTATTATCATTATTATTATTATTAAAAGGCAAGCTGTTGGACTTCCAAGCGGACAAATGAATGTTTATGTTCTGGGAGTATTCTGATATTTTGAGGTGTGATTTGTGGTAACTGATGGCGTGTTTTGCTACTGTCTTTGGATCAGGTGTGGCCAGTGAAAAGCAGAGGAGGCTTCTGTATAATGTTGAGATGGAGCAGATGGCAAAGACAGCCAAGGCTCTGATGGAGGCGGTGAGCCACGTTCAGGCCCCCTTCACCAGCGCCACCCACCTCGAGCATGTCAGACCAATGTTTAAGGTATTTGGGCATGTGCATACACATACACATTCTGTGTGGACACAAATACTCATCCCATAATATCTTGATCTCTCATAGCTGGCATGGACACCCTTCCTGGCTGCGTTCAGCGTGGGTCTGCAGGACTGTGATGACACTGAGGTGGCCTCTCTGTGCCTGGAGGGAATCCGCTGTGCTATCAGGATAGCGTGCATCTTCAGCATTCAGGTCATTTCACACATTGCATTAACCGTGAAGAGCTCATTTACTGAAGCTGAGAAAAGCATAGCATTTGTTTGCATTACTATTCAGTCTGTCTGAATAAGCGCCTTTAAAAACTTCTGTTATCCTTGCCTGGAATGATCGACTGCTTAAAGTAGGGCTGCAAAACGATTAATCGCATTCAAAATAAAAGTTTATGTTTAAATACTATATGTGTGTGTACTGTGTATATTTATTATGTATATATAAATACACACAAAATATGTTAGAAAAATATGTTAGATTTACATATAAAATATTTACATTTGTATATAATATAAATTATATACAAGTATAAATATATATATATATACATACAAATAAAATATATAAACATAATACATACACATATAGTATGTAAACATAAACTTTTATTTTGAATGTGATTAATCGCAATTAATTGTTTTGCAGCCCTAGCTTAAAGGAATAGTTCACCCAAAAATGAAACTTTGTCATTCCAAACCTCTATGACTTTCTTCTGTGGAACACTAAAGTAGATATTTTGAAGAATGTGCATGTTGCTCTTTTCCATACAGTTACAATGAATGGAGATTGCAGCTGTAAAGCTTCAAAAAGGACCCAAACACTTCATAATAGTGACTCATATTCAAAGTCATGATAGCTTTCCATGAGAAACAGACCAAAATTTCAGTCAATTTCAGTCGAAAAAAAAGTTTTTGTTCTGTGTTGATTTGTTCCAGTTGGAGCGAGATGCATACGTACAGGCTCTGGCCCGCTTCACGTTGCTGACGGCCAGCTCGGGCATCACTGAGATGAAGCAGAAGAACATCGACACCATCAAGACCCTCATCACAGTGGCTCACACGGATGGAAATTATTTAGGAAACTCTTGGCATGAGGTGAGCTCTGCCAAACCCAGCTCTTTGACAGGCCTGCATGTTTCCTATGCAATGTGATTGACAGATAGATATTGTGTGGTGTTATTATTCTGTCTATGTTCGCTGCAGATCCTGAAGTGCATTAGTCAGCTGGAGTTGGCCCAGCTCATCGGGACAGGAGTGAAGGCTCGGTACATATCAGGAACCGTACGGGGGAAGGAAGGCTTCATCAACAGCACCAAGGAACAGACGTCTGACGAGTACCTGGGCTTGGGTCAGTCAGTCACACTTCACATGGGCAGCAATTTGGTCTGTTACAGTGAAAATGTTTGTTGTTATTCATCATTAAGCGATAACATAGATGAGATAAAAAGGATGCAGCATAGCAATAATTAAATGATTTTAAGATTAGATTTATGTTAAAAAGTCCATTATATCATCAAAATACTCATAAATCCAAGGCACTGGAGTAGTGTGAAAAAATTAAAAAGCCTTTATTCACATGGCTTTAAAATTTAAAAAACAACACATTTGTGCACCCATATTTGTGTGTGTGTTTTTTTTTTTTTTTTAAACCATGTGAATAAAGGCTTTTTAAATTTTCACACTACTCCAGTACCTTGGATTTATGAGTATTTTGATGATACAAAAGAATCCCGCATCCAAAGAGCACCGATTCATGGATTTTTACACTCCAGCAACAGTTTTTTGCATAATTTTGAATGTAAGTCCATTATATGTTTAATATGTTATTTATTAAATTTAAAAAATTTAGTTTATGTTCTGTTTTTAAAGTAAAATAAAAATTTTAATCCAGTTAATTACATGATGTGTCGATTAATTAATCTAATTAATTGCAAAATAAATTTGACTGTGAAAATACCCACAAACGATTATTTAAAGCTATTTTTGTGTTAAATGAGAAAGTATCAAGTAGACATTACAAATTGTAGCTTTAGAAAGAAATATTTAGTTTGATTTAACTTCAACATAAAATTTATTAAACATAAACATTTAGGCTACAACAGCCTATGGAGCATAAAAGAAGATAATTTGAGAAACATCTCAGTATTTTTTGTTCATACAATAAATAAGTAATTGTATCAAACCAAAACAGCTTTGTTAACAACAGTCTTCAAAATACCTTCTTTTATGTTCCACAAAAGAAAGGTTTGAAACAGTGTTCATTTTGACAGGCATTTTTGATTTAGTCTTAGTCTTTATCTTGAGACGAAAATGCTTAATAGTCTTAGATTGCATTTTTTTCAACTTTTAGTCATTACTTTTAGTCAAACTGCAGTTACCAACATTTATTTTGGTAGCTATTTTATATGTAGTTTTCAAACTAAAATAGTCATTTATTCTTCTCTCTTTAGACCAAATCAATTAAGCTTATGAGAAATTTGAATCAAGGATTGAATTTGGAAAAACTTGAATAAATTATGACCATTTTAAAATTTTTGGGTGAACTATCCCTTTAACAGTAGTGAAAAGGAGCAACTATAAAAAATAATAGTTGTTCATATATAATATAGATAATATATATAATTTATAATTTTTGAAAAAGAAGCACAATAAGACAAATACGAAAGAGATACAAATTAAACTAATTTTTCAGATACAGTAGGTTTACTTAACGTGTACATTTATTTAACATCTTTTGTTGGTTAGCATTAATGACATGGATAGGTACTTAATTAATGCTGTCCCTTTAAGACGGAAGGCATGCATGTAATACGTTCAGTTTTCACCCACCTGTTTACATTCACTTAATCCATAACCGACTGTATTTACGTGAGATACTCTGTCTACTAGGGTTGTGTCGGTGAGGAAATTCTCCCACCGGTTAATCAGCGTGTGACAACACCGGTAATACCGGTATCACCGTGGGGGCAGGGCATTCCCTCTTTTCCTCGATTTCCTTCGCTTTTAAATAGCTTGTAAAAGCGGTGTGCCCATTTTACTTTCACTTTAAAATAGCGGCAATTCGGAGTAAAGCAATTGTTCGTTTTTAGTTCGTTTGAATTGTCCCTCTTTTCCTCGCTTTCCTTCGCTTTTAAATAGCTTAAAAGCGCCGTGCGCATTTTACTTTCACTTTTGAATTAACGGCAGTTCGGAGTCAATTGCTTGAATGCAACGATAAAATACAACGTCAAACTCACTTTAGCCTATATATAAAACATA
>NW_015662000.1:1572942-1573022 GCF_001515625.1 Sinocyclocheilus rhinocerous | reverse complement strand
TAGATAAAAGAGATAAAAGGCAAAAGTCAACAGGCTTTTCAAAATCCAAAATATTGCCAAACAGGCGCTTGTTTCGAAAT
>NW_015662000.1:1572427-1572826 GCF_001515625.1 Sinocyclocheilus rhinocerous | reverse complement strand
TTCAGTTTTTAATTGTAGTGTCTGTTCTTTTACTGAACTAAATTATTTTTATTACTATAAAAAATCAAAACGACGGTGGGGGTCGATGATGCGGTGGGCAAGTGACGTAACCGGTGTTGCGGCTTAACACCGGTATCACCGTCAGCACCGTCTATCGCGGCAAGCCTACTGTCTACACGATTGACATTTGGACTGCTGTGTGTGTATTTGAGCACCGAGAACTGATCGTGCGCTGTATATGAGAACTGAAGAAGTGGAGCGTGCGCAAGAGAGAGCACTTCTATCAGCGTGATTCCGCCTATCCTTTAAGTTAATTGACAACAAATTGTGACTCCCGGGAAAAACGGGATGTCTGGCCCCTTCGGGTGCTGAGGCCATTGTTTCAGATCGCTAGTTCGC
>NW_015662000.1:1561400-1571069 GCF_001515625.1 Sinocyclocheilus rhinocerous | reverse complement strand
AGAAATGAAATCTGATCTGTGTCGTTCGGGTCGTTCGGCACGCTGCACTGAGCAGCCGCGTTCAGTTTTTAATTGTAGTGTCTGTTCTTTAAATTATTTACAATATTATTATTTATTTTAATAGTAATTGGCGGCCCCCCTGCAATACCGTCGGCCCACAGGTTGAAAACCACTGCTCTACTCGATAGACCTTTGGACTGCTGTGTGTGTATTTGAGCACCGAGAACTGATCGTGCGCTGTATATGAGAACTGAAGAAGTGGAGCGTGCGCAAGAGAGAGCACTTCTATCAGCGTGATTCCGCCTATCCTTTAAGTTAATTGACAACAAATTGTGACTCCCGGGAAAAACGGGATGTCTGGTCACCTTATCCCCACCCCTTCGGGTGCAGAGGCCATTGTTTCAGATCACTAGTTCGCGTTTTGGTAGCCTATTATCCATCCACTGCGGCTGCCATACTGAGACTAGATATGCAAACGGCCATTATCCGATTGCAATCCAATGACAGGGACGCACATTTTGAAGGACAAGACAGTAGCCTATAGGATGTATTTTGAATGTCCGGTAGTCCTCAAATAACATTATAGTCCCGTCTCGTCTTGTTAACGAAAACGCGGCATTAATTTCGTCATAGTTTTTATCATCATATATTAGTTTTAGCTCGTCAACGTCTCGTCTTAGTCACAGAAAAAATGTCCGTTAACGAATATTTTTCGTCCTCGTCTTCGTTGACGAAATTAACACTGGTTTAAAACGACATGAGGGTGAGTAAATGATGACAGAATAAAAAATGTTTTGGGTGAACTATCCCTTTAATGTTTTTATTTTTATTATTATTATTTATTTTTATGAAATGATACACTAAATAAGAAACTAAATCTGCCAGCAGGTGGCGGTAAATGTCTTTATGAGACATTACGAGACATTCGATTCGTTCAAACGGCTGATTCATTCAGGAATTAAGTAAATGGCTCTCTTTATGAATGAGTCTTTGAATCATTGGTTCACACAATTCGTTCAAAACGCGGATTCATTCAGAAACTAAACACTGCTGTTTTGCTTGGAGACGTGCAACAATTCTGCTATGGCTTTAAAGGTAATATTTTCTCTGCAAAATTGAGCAAAAAATATAACACAATATCAACTTCTTATTTACTGAATTGTTGTTATAAAATCACATTTAAACTCGTGATATTTGGGACAAAATGAGCACTCGTGTGATACTGCTCTCCCTGCTCGTGTGATATTGTATGATATAAAAATGAGACAAAAACTCATACAAGGGCATTTTTTGCACAAATATCTTGAATTGTAGGGCATAACTGAATTTATGGAGGAGTTGCCCTGCATCATATTTGTCAACAGTCAACTGTATGAAATGTAAGATGACGTACAGGTCTGGGGGCGGGGCCAGTGCATTAACTGCGTTAAAATATTTTAATTGCGTTGTTTTTCATAACTAATTAAGTTAATGCATTAAACTGACAGCCCTAATAAAATGTTAAATAGTTTCTTCAACATTTCCATCAGAGTAAAATAGGTTAATGAATATATGACAATATATTGACTGAATTTAAAGACAAAAACCGTTATATTCCACACAAGCACCATCATCATTGCAGCTTTTCCATTTGCCATTGCATCATCAAAAAACATCTTAACTCGAGCTAAATTATGATTAAGATTGCTTTGATAATCCAGTATAATTATCCAGCAGCATTGTGTGAAATGAAGTTTGTGTTTGTATAAACAATGTGATTTTCCTCACTGTAGGAGGGAACGTCGATCGCAAACAGATCGCAAGCATTCAGGAGTCTATCGGAGAGACCAGCTCGCAAAGTGTTGTGGTTGCTGTAGACCGGTATAACGGTTATCATTCATTCTAATGACCCTCATAATGTTACAAACACTAATGTCTCTGGACTGTTACAAACACTTCTATTCTTCTCTGCAGGATATTTACAGGCTCTATCAGGCTTGATGGAAACGCCATCGGTAAGTACAAGATTTCATGTTGTGTACATTTTTGCATTTGGCAGACATGTATATGTACACTTACACCACTGTTTATAAATTTGAGGTCGCTAAGATTTTGAAATGTTTTTAAACGAAAGTCTATTTGATCAATAATACAGTAATATTATTATAATTTAAAGTAATTGTTTTCCATTTTAATACATTTTGAGATGCAGTTTATTCCTGTGATGGCAAAGCTGAATTTGTGAAGTGTGAATTTCACATGATCCTCCAGAAGTCATTCTAATATGCTGATTTGGTGCTCAAAAATCTAATCTTTTGTAACATTATAAATGTTTTTACTGTCTTTGATCAGAATTAACATTTATATTTACATTTAGTCATTTCGCAGATGATTTTATCCAAAGCGACTTACAAATGAGGACAATAGAAAAATTAAATTAAATTAAATTATTAATTGTTTTAATTATTTATTAATTTAATTTCAATTATTAATTTAATTTATTAACTGAATTGAATTATTAATTTAATTTAACTTCTTACAAAAATTTTTACTGACCCTAAACCTTTGAACGGTAGTGTATATTGCATTCAGACTATGCATTTTATCCGTTTTTTTTTTTTTTCTGGGATTTGAATCCATGACCTGCTCTGTCACATCAGGGAAGATTTAAGTTTTTTGTAGTAATTTTGTTGTTCTTTTGTCATTTTTAAATTTTAGATTTATTTTTTATTTCAGTTTTAGTAATTCAGTTTAGTTTTAGTAATTTTCATACTTCCACTTAAACTTCATTTATTTTAGTTATTTGCTAATGCAACTGTTCCAATTTTCATTCAAGTTTTTCATATTTTAATAATTGAATTTTATAATAGATTATTTTATTATTATTTTATTTCTGCTGTTAACAACACTTTCTAAATGGTTATAGTTTTAGGTAACACGGAATTCATTTCAATGAATTGCTTAAAGATTAATTTTGTCATAACTTAGTAGTGTTAAAATTTAGAAAAAAATTGTAGTGAAATGCACATTGAAATATTTTCTAATTTAATTTAGCTTCTTACAATAAAATTTACTGATCCTAAACCTTTGAACGGTAGTGTATATTACATTCAGACTATGCATTTTATCCATTTTTTTTTTCTTCTGGGATTTGAATCCATGACCTGCTCTGTCACATCAGAGAAGATTTAAGTGACATCTTGTTGACCGATGTTGTGTCTCGCAGTGGATTTTGTGCGATGGCTGTGTGCTGTATCGATGGACGAATTGGCCTCTCCTACACACCCTCGAATGTTCAGTCTGCAGAAGATCGTGGAGATATCGTACTACAACATGGGTCGTATCAGGCTGCAGTGGTCCAGGATATGGGAGGTTATAGGGGATCATTTCAATAAGGTGAGTTCAAAGCAGCCACCAAATCAGCGCCGGGAGGTAGTCGGTCCATGAAGAGTGTGTGTCACGGTGGCTTTGTGTAATATCAGAGAAATCTAATGATGCTTTTAAATTTCACTCTGCCTGCGGGAGGGCATAGGTAATAGATTGAAGAAGAGCCAAAAATGAAAACGCAGCACTCCCGATGCTTTAACATTCCCTGTCTCTTTCGTTTTCTGTTTGGGTTCAGGTCGGCTGTAATCCCAATGAGGATGTTGCTATTTTTGCTGTGGATTCTCTGAGGCAACTGTCCATGAAATTTTTGGAGAAGGGCGAGTTGGCCAATTTCAGATTCCAGAAGGATTTCCTCAGGCCGTTTGAGCACATAATGAAAAAGAACAGGTGAGCGTTTCAATTAGTGAAATATCACTGAATAACACAGACCTTTTTCAAATATAGAAAGTGTCAGTTGAATAACCAAACAAATTGTGATAAACTGCATGCTTTGACGTACAAATGTGTAAGTCTTGCCTTAAAGGGGTCATAACATGTTGCTAAAAAAAACATTATTTTGTGTAATGAAATGTGTTTATGCGGTTTATTTTCCACATACTGTACATTATTGTTTATATGCCCCGCCTTTCTGAAACGCGTCGGTTTTTACAAAGCTCATCGGTCTGAAAAGCGAGGTGTGCTCTGATTGGACAGCTATCTAGTGCGTTGTGATTAGCCGAATACCTCAAGCGTGTGACGGAAATGTTACGCCCTTTACCATACTGTGATGGCGTGTCCTGGCCGAAATCATTCTAATATGCTGATTTATTATTAGAATTATCAACAGTTGTGCAGCCAAATATTTTTAAGTTACGCCTTCTTTCTTTGCGTGAATATTTGGGCGGCGTTATGCAAATCTTCTCACATCGTGACGTAGACATGTGGGGTGTGTTAGAACGAGCCGTTTTAGGTAGGCGTGGTTGACTCTTAACTTTTATAAAGAATATCTCTTTGGATTTGAGACTTTAGTCTTTGCAACTTTACAGATCTTCTTTATGCACCAAGAGCTTGTAACACTTCAAAGAGAAAGGAAAAATTGAAATCGCATCATATGACCCTTTTAAGATGGGTTAGAGACGCAAGGTTTGTGCTGAATGTAGTTGTTGTTGCTCTCAGGTGGATGTATTGCTTCTAAATATCATCTTCTGAAGGGCTCTGCTCTGGATTCAGGAGACTGGAGTGCCTGCCTCCAAATATTTTTAAATCTTCTTTACGTCATGTTCACTGCTTAGTTTAAATATACAAAATGTTCTCCTTTTAAGTGTCGGTAAACATTTTCGACTTTCAGGACATGCCATGCAGACATAAGCAGAAGGTCTTGTTTATTAGTCCTGCGACATTATATAGTTCTTCATTAACATTAGTGGTGTATTGATCTCCATAGAGAATAAGTAAAAGTTCAAATAACTACATTTTTAAATCAAGTGACAGTAGCTCTGTAGTGTAGCTTTTCCAATAACAAACTATTTTTCTGTGAAGTAGGCACAGCTTTAAAAGTCATGAAAAATTAAAATCTTTTTTTTTTTTATTATTTTCAATAAAATTAAAATAAATGTCTAGTGTAAGTATAATTTTGTTTTAGTTACACTAATGTTTAAAGTATTTTGAAGATAATTAAATAGTAGAAATTGATAGTAGAAATTGCAATGTCTATAATTATATATATAGCATATATAGCATTGGCAGTTAATTTAGTGAATCAGTCTATGATTATTCATTTCAAAAATTTATGAAAAGTTATTTTAGGATTATTTATATACTTTTATAGTGTTTATTAACATTTAGTAATTTTTTATAATTTTAGTTTGTTGTAGTAATTTTGTTGTTCTTTTGTCATTTTTTTATATTTTTTTATTTCGTTTTATTTTTTATTTCAGTGTGAGTAATTCAGTTTAGTTTTAGTAATTTTAGTACTTCAACTTCAACTTTTATTTTAGTTATTTGCTAATGCAACATTTCCATTTAATAAATTTTTTATAGATTATTTTATTTTCTGCTGTTAACAAAACTTTAAAAATGGCTATCGTTTTAGGTAACAGAACTGGTTATGAGCAATTAATGTCAAAGAATTGCTTAAAGATTCATTTTGTCATCACTTAGTAGTTACAATTTAGAAAAAATTGTAGTGAAATGCACATTGAAATATTTTCAATTTCAATTATATAAACTATTTTCATCTATTTTTCCAAAAGGTAGCTCAACTATAGTCTAGCTACTTTACATTAGAAGCAGCCTGGCAATCTTTACTTTTAAAGTAGCTTCTCCATCAATGGAAGGATGCGAAGAAGAGAAAGTTCTATTAGCTCATATGGACCCTGCAGTACTCATTAGGCTTAGTGAGTGAACACGGTGTCAGAAGCCATCATGACTAAACTCCATGACTGATGGAGAAAAATGAACTTGTCTACACGTGTTTGCCCTTGCAGAATGAGATGAAGAGAGTGTGTGTGTGTTTTCCTGCTTTATTCACATGCTTCTTCTCTATCTACAGATCTCCCACCATTAGGGACATGGTGGTCCGCTGTATAGCCCAGATGGTCAACTCTCAGGCTGGGAATATTAGATCAGGGTGGAAGAACATTTTCTCTGTTTTCCATCTCGCTGCCTCTGATCAGGATGAGAGTATTGTAGAGCTGGCCTTCCAGACAACTGGACACATTGTCAGTAAGTGCCTGATGGAGATCAAGGATTCTACGATTTAGGATATGCAAGATAAAATCTCTATTTTAGGAATTACTCATGAAGAGCTGTTTTTAATACAATACTGTTTAATTCATTCATTTATTCATTCATTTTTTAATTAAACCTTATTTAAATTAAACCTAATTTTAATTTAACACAAAAAACTTGCATGAAATAATAAATAACAAAAACAAATCATAGTATTGTTATACTGATCATAACACTGTTTTTACAATAATATAATTTATTATGAAAATGTTTAAATTTAATTGCTAAAGGCTAAAATGAAAAAAATGAAATGTTAAAATAAAAAATGCTAAATAGACACATTTTCACTGGTGGACCTCCATCGATTAGACCTGTATATTAGTTGCAGTATATATTTCAAGCATTTTATTTTAAATATTTTTTTTCTTATTTAGTTTATTTTTTTCATTTCCTTTTTTATCCTTCCACTTATTGGTCAACTTTTTGTTTCTTTTTTTGGACCAAAAATTAATTTAGTTTTATATGAATAGTTTAATAATTTAATTATAATTATTTATAAATAGTTATAAAATAAAGTATTATAAAATTATTGTTGTTATTTTTTTTATTATTACAGCTATTAAACCTTTGAATTATTACAGCTAAAATTATTATTTTTAATTTTTTATTTCATTTATATTTATGGCATTCATTATCATTTATCAGTTTCCACACTTATAATTTTTTTTATCTGGGTGGGAGTGGAAAGGAAGATTTGCATTGTGAACATTTATTAACTTTTAATTCATTTTTGTTTGTAAAAGGCCTCTGTCATCTCTTCTCTCCTCACAGCGAATGTATTCGAGAAGCATTTTCCAGCTACCATTGATTCCTTCCAGGACGCTGTCAAATGTCTGTCTGAGTTCGCCTGCAACGCTTCTTTCCCCGACACCAGCATGGAGGCAATCCGTCTCATCCGCCACTGCGCCAAATACGTCTCCGACCGACCTCAGGTCAGTGCTAACGAGTGTGCTCTCCATAACAGCTGAATTATGATCTGACCCCAGGTCAGGCTTTAGACAGACATTCACTAAATGGATTACGCTTGAGGAGACCACAGAGCACTTTTAACGAGAAAACTCTCATTACCGGATGCCGTAATGAGCAAAAACTAAAGGCCTTTATTAAGTAGATGGAAAATGTAAACGATCTATTTTCTGCTCTCCATGAAGGGTGATTGTGTTAGGAGCTGTGTTTGTGCTTGTTAAGTGCTTTAGTCCTCTGGTGTTTCTAAAGTGGAGATTAGTGAAGGCAACCCACATGGAGATATCCACTGCTCCCCACCGAGGGTTGCCAGATTGGGGCAAAAACCTTTTGATCTGTGAATGCAGCTTATAGTCAAGCAGCATGTGTGTTCTGGCATGTGCTTAAGTATGTGCTAAGCAAATCAAATAAGGCTTTGTGAGCAAACTGTGTTTTGTGTCGGCAGGCATTTAAAGACTATACCAGTGATGATATGAATGTTGCGCCGGAGGACCGCGTCTGGGTGAGAGGCTGGTTCCCCATCCTCTTTGAGTTGTCATGCATCATCAACAGGTGTAAGCTGGACGTCCGGACCAGGTTAGCGGCAAACCTATAATACAGACAAATCTCAAATATTTTTTTAAATAGTTAATAGTTTTTAAAATGTTTAAAACTACAGAATGAGTTAACTTGCTCCTAGTGTTTTTTTCCCCCAGTAAAGTTTGTAAAGACCACACACAAATTATGACGAGTGAGAAAAAGTATTTAGTAAAAAAATTAATCTAAATTAATACATTTAGATTTACACTAAATATTTACAGCATTCAAAAGTTTCAGGTGAAGTTTTTTTTTTTTGAAGAAGAAGAAATTTTATTCAGCAAGCATGCATTCAATTGATTAAAATGCATTCGATTACAATTCAAAAGTGACGGTAAAGATTTGTATTTTATTGTATTTTAGTTTCACTGTTTTCCTTGAAATATTAACCAGCACTGTTTTCAGCATTGATGACAATAAGAAATGTTACTTGAACATCCAAATTCTACTTTGCCATCACAGACGTAAATTAAATTTTTAAATATATTAAAACAGACAACTATGAAAGCCCGTTTCTGCCACTGAATAACATTTTTTAAAAAAGGTAATTGTGACTTTTTATCTCACAATTCTGACTTTTTTTTCCTCGTAATTGCGAGTTTACATCTCGCAATTCTGACTTTTTTCTCAGAATTGCATGATATAAACGTGCAGTTATAAAGTCAGTATTGCGTGATATAATTCTCGCAATTGCGAGAAAAAAACTGAGAAACTCAGAATTGCGAAACAAAATTTTTAAATTCGCAATTCTGACTTTCTCAGAATTTAGTTTAAATCTTTTTTTTATTTTATTAAATGCTTTAGATTATTAAATGCTCTATTTGTAGAAATATCTGCAATAAATTATCTTTCTAGTAAACATAGTGTAGCTAAATTAACTGTAGAAGTATCAACCCTGTTACTATGATTTTGTATAGTAAACAACTGACTATTAAGCACTGAATATTTGTGGAAATATTTGCATTAAATTCTCTTTCTAATAAACATATTGTAGCTAAATTAACTGCTAAAGTTTCAGCCCTGTTATTATGATTTTGTTATTAAATGCTTGATATTTGTAGAAATATCTGCAATAAATTATGAGATTTTTTTAACAACTTTCTCAGAATTGAGTTTAAATCTTGCAAGTTTTTTCTCGCAATTGCGTGTTTATATCACGCAATAGTGACTTTATAACTCACAACTGCCTGACTTTTTTTCTCAGAATTGCGAGTGTATATCTCACAATTGTGACTTTATAACTCACAATTACCTTTTTTATTTATTTATTTTTTCAGTGGCGGAAACGTGCTTCCATGGAAGACAGTTATAATACATTGTAATAATGTTTTACAACATTGCTGTTTTTTTTTCTGTTTTTGTATTCAAATAAATGCAGACGACTTTCAATACAAACAAAAATAATTTTACCAACCCCAAATTTTGGAACGATCATTTATATTAATTAAATTTTCTAGCAAAACATTTTCCATAAACTTTTAAAGTGTGATTTAAGTGTCAGTTTTGAGGCTACAATTATTGCCAACAGTTAAAAACTGAAATCTTCTTATAATCATGCGTATAGCATTGTTAATCTTTTTCACCTTATCCCAACAATCTATTTTTGTTTTGTTTGTCAGGGGTCTGACGGTGATGTTTGAGGTGATGAAGACGTACGGTCACACCTACGAGAAACACTGGTGGCAGGATCTGTTCCGCATTGTGTTCAGGATCTTCGACAACATGAAGCTTCCAGAGCAACAGACTGAGGCAAGTCAACATCAGCACTAGTGGTTCAACGGATCACAAATCTCACGGTTCGGATCGTATTACGGTTTTTGAGCCACGGATTGGATCGTTTTTCGGATCAGCAAGAAAAAAAAATCTATGTAACTTTGCTTTCCATAAGTATGATACCACAGCAAAAACTCTTAACCTAAGAAAGTTCAAACATTATTAAAGAGACAAGTGAACAGCCAGTAAAAATAAGAACAAATAGGCTACACAAATTACAAG
>NW_015662000.1:1556144-1561330 GCF_001515625.1 Sinocyclocheilus rhinocerous | reverse complement strand
ATCTTTGTCAAAAACGTGTTTTGTGGTTTGATGAGCATAATGACAGCAGCAGGTATTATTAGGCTGCTGCCCCTTTAAGACCTGATGCACAGATCCAATATAGCCTAATGATACACATCCGATTTCTTTCTCAGCTGTTCTCAGTCACTTAAGACACAACAGACTGCGTTTGCCACAATGATTGTCGAGATTGGTATTTTGTCATAATTTTATGTGTATATGCATTCGTTCAAAGGCAAGGAGTGAATAAGATGGGAAAGATGGTTCAGTTCGGTGTTCGCGCAGTCAAACGCGCCTCTCTGCATGTGCGAGCTTCATGTTTGTGCGGCTGTGATAGAAAACAGCGCGCGAGTAACGAATCGAGTTCCATTTCGCCTTTTCTTTCGCTAGAATGGTTTAAAATCGCTTGCGTGTGTAAACACGTACAATTGATAAACTTTCACTCTATTATGGTTAAATTTTGCAATTAATCCGCGGATCAAATGCGTGCCGAACCGTGGGGCTTGGTCCGTACGAATCACGGATCAACTACGATCCGTTTAATCAGCACTGAAACCTGTCCTAGAAGATAATAAGACATCCATTTTAGAAAGTGTCACTTTCCATTTCCATTGTTTGGAAGGGGACTCTCTCTGGCGTTCACATAATCATATGGTAGCACTCCAGTATCTTCATGCCAAGGATGGAAAACCATGGCTAATGTTTTATTTTGTATCTTCCCACAGAAAGCGGAGTGGATGACCACCACCTGCAATCATGCACTTTATGCTATCTGTGACGTTTTCACACAGTACTTTGAATCTCTCAGTGATGTTCTGTTAGATGATATCCTCTCTCAGCTCTACTGGTGTGTGCAGCAAGGTGAGTGTTCAGTACCAGCAATAGACGAGGTACAATTGCAGTACATTTACAGTGACCCTGTTGAGAAAACAACATTGTTCAAAATGCTGAAGTCTAGAAGATTTTGTGTGTAGGCGGTTCATTGAAATGCATATGTGAATTATGACTTCAGGTCATGATCTCACTCGCACATCTCTCCTCGCAGATAATGAGCAATTAGCAAGATCAGGCACTAATTGCCTTGAAAACGTGGTCATCCTCAATGGCGAGAAGTTTAACGCTGAGACCTGGGACAAGACCTGCAACTGTATGCTAGACATCTTCAAAACCACCATCCCACACATGTGAGTGTTCACATAAAGGTCTTTCTTTTCAGAATTTATGGTTTACTCTTTTCCTAAGGGGTCATTTTATAAAATAAATGTTAATAGTTTCCCTCTTATATAAATGTGTAAAAAAGTAATCAGTTACTCCATAATTTAAAAAAAAATTATAGTGGCTTAATTAGAATGTGAGTTCTTTAAGGATAAGTCTTGTCTTTATCATGTTTTACATGTTATCAGTAGGCATCATAATCTGAAAATATCAACCCTGTTATCATGATTTTGTATAGTAAACTGACTATTAAATACTCAATATTTTTTTGAAATATCTGCAATAAATTATCTTTCTAATAAACATCTTGTAGCTAAATGAACTGTAAATCTGTCAACCCTGTTACTATGAGCCTGTAAACAGCGGATTATAAATGCTCTATTTGTAGAAATATCTGCAATAAATTCTTTCTTATAAACATCTTGTAGCTAAATTACCTGTAGAAGTGTCAACCCTGTTACTATGACTTTTTTAAGTAAAAAAAAAAAATTTTTAAATGCACTATTTGTAAAAAAAAAAAAATATGTGCATTAAATTATTTTTTTAATAAACATCTTGTAGTTAAATTAACTGTAGACGTGTCAACCCTGTTACTGTTTTTTTTAAGTAAACAACTGATTATTAAATGCTCTAACTGTAAATATATATATATATATATGTACATTCAATTCTCTTTTGAATAAACATCTTGTAGCTAAATATTAACTGTTAAAGTTTCAAACCTGTTACTATGATTTTGTTATTAAATGCTTGATATTTGTAGAAATATCTGCAATAAATTGAGATTTTTTTAATAACTTACATGGAAGACATGAAAGCTGTAAAACTGTCAGCCCTGTTACTAAACCTTTTTTGGCATAATTATATAAAGAAGGCATAATTATATATAAAAAATAAATACATTTATTAATTTAGCTTGACATGGCAACCCATATCATTAAACTGGAAAAGGCACCTGCACCCTCTAACCCAGCTCTGTGTTGTTTTCAGGCTGTTGACATGGAGACCGGCTGGTACAGAGGGAGATCATGTGACTCAGCTCGACTCTGATAAACAGCTGGTATGCAAATAAGATTTCCAGACTGTGCTCAAAGTTTAAGTGTTCATGGAGGGTCATCTCAACCAGATGTTCTTCTAGTGCTATAGGAGTTCATTTTAATGTTAGAATATTAATAAGTACTGATCTGGTGCTTACAGGACTCCATTTCCCAGAAGTCAGTGGATATTCAGACTCGGTCAGATGACCAGCAGTCGGTGAACAGTATGGAGAAGGCTTTGGCTGAAAACCGCAGGCAGAGTCAGTTCAGTGTGGCTTTAGGCATGTATCAGGGTGGCCAACCATCCAGATTATTGTTCTTTATTGATCTTTTATTTCTTCTTTTTTTTCTTCACAATATTTCATAACTGAAAGATTTGAAACTCAATAATGAAACTAAAATTGCTAGCTATTGTTACTCATTAATTATAAACTTTAGCACAAAAACAACAGTATTTGATTGCAGAATGCCACAAATGACCAGTTAGAATCGAGAAAATCCAGAGAATCATGTAATAATCCTTAATGATTTTCATGAATTAGATTTAACAACATTATTTTTATTATACAGATTTTAGTCTGATTTCATAAAGCACCCAGAACATACTGACTATCAGCTGGTCAGCTGTTCATTTTGTGTTTCCATATGCGATCTCCCCAGAAGCCCAGGAACAAAGGCTGTTTGCAGCTCTGCTCATAAAGTGTGTCGTCCAGCTGGAGCTCATTCAGACCATAGACAACATTGTGTTCTTTCCTGCAACTAGTAAGAAGGAGGATGCTGAAAACTTTGCAGCAGCACAGGTACCATCTTTTACAATCTCTGATTATAAACAAATGTTTTTTTTGTTTGTTTTTTTTTACTTTTGCATACTTGGGATTACAATCAGGAAATGTCATAAGCAAGATTGCGTTGGCCACATCAGTGTTATTTTAGCATTATTTTATACTATTATAGTATTTATTAATATTTTAAATTACCTTTATTTTCAGTTTTCATATTAGTTTAAGTTTTAGTAATTTTAGTATGTGCTTTCTATTATAATTTTTTTCTATGTAGCTTCAATGTATTTTATTTCTGTTTTAATTAACTTAAACATATTTATTTTGGTTAGTGGCCAAGCAACATTTACAGTGGGTACGGAAAGTATTCAGACCCCCTTAAATTTTTCACTCTTTGTTATATTGCAGCCATTTCCTAAAATCATTTAAGTTAATTTTTTTTCCTCATTAATGTACACACAGCACCCCATATTGACAGAAAAACACAGAATTGTTGACATCTTTGCAGATTTATTAAAAAAGAAAAACGGAAATATCACATGGTCCTAAGTATTCAGACCCTTTACTCAGTATTTAGTAGAAGCACCCTTTTGATCCAATACAGCCATGAGTCTTTTTGGGAAAGATCCAACAAGTTTTTCACACCTGGATTTGGGAATCCTCTGCCATTCCTCCTTGCAGATCCTCTCCAGTTCTGTCAGGTTGGATGGTAAACGTTGGTGGACAGCCATTTTTAGGTCTCTCCAGAGATGCTCAATTGAGTTTAAGTCAGGGCTCTGGCTGGGCCATTCAAGAACAGTCACAGAGTTGTTGTGAAGCCACTCCTTCGTTATTTTAGCTGTGTGCTTAGGGTCATTGTCTTATTGGAAGGTAAACCTTCGGCCCAGTATGAGGTCCTGAGCACTCTGGAGAAGGTTTTCATCCAGGATATCCCTGTACTTGGCCGCATTCATCTTTCCCTCAATTGCAACCAGTCGTCCTGTCCCTGCAGCTGAAAAACACCCCCACAGCATGATGCTGCCACCACCATGCTTCACTGTTGGGACTGTATTGGACAGGTGCCTGGTTTTCTCCACACATACCGCTTAGAATTAAGGCCAAAAAGTTATATCTTGGTCTCATCAGACCAGAGAATCTTATTTCTCACCATCTTGGAGTCCTTCAGGTGTTTTTTTAGCAAACTCCATGCGGGCTTTCATGTGTCTTGAACTGAGGAGAGGCTTCCGTCGGGCCACTCTGCCATAAAGCCCCGACTGGTGGAGGGCTGCAGTGATGGTTGACTTTCTACAACTTTCTCCCATCTCCCGACTGCATCTCTGGAGCTCAGCCACAGTGATCTTTGGGTTCTTCTTTACCTCTCTCACCAAGGCTCTTCTCCCCCGATAGCTCAGTTTGGCCAGACGGCCAGCTCTAGGAAGGGTTCTGGTCATCCCAAACGTCTTCCATTTAAGGATTATGGAGGCCACCGTGCTCTTAGGAACCTTAAGTGCAGCAGAAAGTTTTTTGTAACCTTGGCCAGATCTGTGCCTTGCCACAATTCTGTCTCTGAGCTCTTCAGGCAGTTCCTTTGACCTCATGATTCTCATTTGCTCTGACATGCACTGTGAGCTGTAAGGTCTTATATAGACAGGTGTGTGGCTTTCCTAATCAAGTCCAATCAGTATAATCAAACACAGCTGGACTCAAATGAAGGTGTAGAACCATCTCAAGGATGATCAGAACAAATGGACAGCACCTGAGTTAAATATATGAGAGTCACAGCAAAGGGTCTGAATACTTAAGACCATGTGATATTTCAGTTTTTCTTTTTTAATAAATCTGCAAAAATGTCAACAAATCTGTGTTTTTCTGTCAATATGGGGTGCTATGTGTACATTAATGAGGAAAAAAAATTAACTTAAATGATTTTAGCAAATGGCTGCAATATAACAAAGAGTGAAAAATTTAAGGGGGTCTGAATACTTTCCGTACCCACTGTAAATAACTTGCCCTAAGGGCAAGTTATTTGTTTTTCAATTTTTTATTTATTATTTATTTATTTTTGCCCTACGGGCAAGTTATTTATTTTTCATTGGCTCAAGTTAAAAAAATATAGATGTGAATCATTACCAAAAAAATTTTTTAATTGGATGAATGAAACATTTTTTTCAGTGTA